>NC_057797.1:650307793-650607793 GCF_018294505.1 Triticum aestivum
AGTTTGTGATTAACTTTACTATAAAAATAGCTTTTTCCTGTTTTTTTGTTTTGCTTTTTGCATTATTTATTTTCTTTTGTTTTTTGCTTTAATTTTTAATTCTTTTTGCTTTCAGGTTAGCAAAATTATAAACTTTCTGTTAGTGCCATTAGTTTTAGAAAAATTATAAACTTTCTGTTAGTGCCATTAGTTTTCAAATTTGAATAGTTAAAATTTGAATTCTTTGAAATTTGTGTGAATCACAAGTTTGTGATTAACTTACTAAAAAAATGAGCATAGATGCGCTTATAGAGAAAATTCAACCTAAATTCATAGTAAATATCTATAAATTTCAGAGAAATTCACTCTGGATTTAGGTTAAACTTTTCTCTATAAGGGCATCTATTTTCACTTTAAGAGGAGCTCAACAAGGCAGAGAGGGAAGGGCTTATAAACCGGTGTGAGCCCCCTTCGGTTGGCGAGGTGGGACTAAACTCTGCCCACAACGAGGACCAACCCTTTAGTCCCGGTTTGTGGCACAAACCGGGACTAATGGTCATGGGCTAGGGGCGAGGAGCATTGGTCCCGGTTAGTGCCACGAACCGGGACCAAAGCCCCCTTTAGTCCCGGGTGGTGGTACCAACCGGGACCAAAGGCCTTGTGCTGCCCCGCATCAAAAGTTTAGTACCACCTCGCTAGCTGAGAGACCTCGAGAGTGGTTTATAAGCGCTGCTGCGCCCACCCTCTCGAGCTCCTCTCAATTGTAGGCTTTCGGGCCTAACCATATGATGTGTGACTGTGGGCCTACTAGGCCACCTGTGGGCCTGAATCCTGGCCCATGGTAGGGTTTCTAGTCGTATTCAGGCCGTGGGGGCCCAGTAGGTAGCACTTTTTTTTGTTTTCTTTGTTGCTTTATTTATTTTATTTTGTTTCTACTTACAACAAAATACTTATTGTTTTTATTTATTTTATTAAAGTTTATTTTTAATTATTTTTCTTTTAGGTCACAAAAATTATAAACTCTCTGTTAGTGCCATTAGTTTTCAAATTTGAATAGTTAAAATTTGAATTCTTTGATATTTGTGTGAATCACAAGTTTGTGATTAACTTTACTAGAAAAATAGTTTTTTCCAGTTTTTTTATTTTGTTTTTTGCATTGTTTATTTTCTTTTATTTTTTGCTTTATTTGTTAATACTTTTTGCTTTTAGGTTAGAAAAATTATAAACTTTCTGTTAGTGCCATTAGTTTTAGAAAAATTATAAACTTTCTGTTAGTGCCATTAGTTTTCAAATTTAAGTAGTTAAAATTTGAATTCTTTGAAATTTGTGTGAATCACAAGTTTGTGATTAACTTTACTATAAAAATAGTTTTTTTCCAGTTTTTTTGTTTTGTTTTTTGCATTATTTATTTTATTTTATTTTTTGCTTTATTTTTTAGTTCTTTTTGCTTTTAGGTCAGAAAAATTATAAACTTTCTGTTAGTGCCATTAGTTTTAGAAAAATTATAAACTTTCTGTTAGTGTCATTAGTTTTCAAATTTGAATAGTTAAAATTTGAATAATGGTATTACGAGGGCCGAACCATAAGACATTAAAGCATTTCAAATGAACCCTGAAAATGTTGAAAGTTGGCATGGTATCATAATTTCACCCACATAGCATGTGCATGTACAAAACGGACAATGGTATCATACTCGTCTGTTACAAAGTTGGCATGGTATCATCATAATAGTTGTGGGAGAAAGTCTTCACTTTTTCTTCGCTTGTGTCATTTGCTTATTGCGCCGTAACCATGGATAATCTTTATCGTTTATCAGGATGCTTGGGTCAGCCTTGACTTTGAAGGGAGGAATTTCATGAAAACTTTCATAATCTTCAGACATGTATGTCTTGCCCTCCACTCCCACGATGTCCCTTTCTCTTGAAAGAACTATGTGGCGCTTTGGCTCATCGTATGATGTATTCGCTTCCTTATTTTTTTTCTCGATTTGGTAGACATGTCCTTCACATAGATAACCTGTGCCACATCATTGGCTAGGACGAACGGTTCATCTGCATACGCAAGATTGTTGAGATCCACTGTTGTCATTTCGTACAGTGGGTCTACCTGTACCCCGCCTCCTGACAGATTGACCCATTTGCACTTAAACAAAGGGACCTTAAAATCATGTCCGTAGTCAAGTTCCCATATGTCCACTATGTAATCATAATATGTGTCATTTCCCCTCTCGGTTGCTGCATCAAAGCGGACACCGCTGTTTTGGTTGGTGCTCTTTTGATCTTGGGCGATCGTGTAAAATGTATTCCCATTTATCTCGTATCCTTTGTAAGTCAATACAGTCAAAGATGGTCCCCTAGACAACAAGTACAGGTCATCACAAACAGTGTTGTCACCTCTGAGACGTGTTTCTAACCAACTGCTGAAAGTCCTGATGTGTTCACATGTAATCCAGTCGTCGCACTGCTCCGGGTGTTTGGAGCGCAGATTGTTCTTGTGTTCGTCGACATACGGGGTCACCAAGGTAGAGTTCTGTAGAACTGTGTAGTGTGCTTGAGACCAAGAATATCCGTCCTTGCATATTATTGAGGCCCCTCCCAGCGTGCCTTTTCCAGTCAGTCTCCCCTCATACCGCGATTTAGAGAGACCTATCTTCTTAAGGCCAGGAATGAAGTCAACACAAAACCCAATGACATCCTCTGTTTGATGGCCCATGGAGATGCTTCCTTCTGGCCTAGCGCGTTTACGGACATATTTCTTTATGACTCCCATGAACCTCTCAAAGGGGAACATATTGTGTAGAAATATGGGCCCCAGAATGACAATCTCGTCGACTAGATGAACTAGGATGTGCGTCATGATATTGAAGAAGGATGGTGGGAACACCAGCTCGAAACTTACAAGACATTGCGCCACATCACTCCTTAGCCTTGGTATGATTTCTGGATCGATCACCTTCTGAGAGATTGCATTGAGGAATGCACATAGCTTCACAATGGCTAATCAGACGTTTTTCGGTAGAAGCCCCCTCAATGCAACCAGAAGCAATTGCGTCATAATCACATGGCAGTCATGAGACTTTAGGTTCTGGAACTTTTTCTCTGGCATATTTATTATTCCCTTTATATTCGACGAGAAGCCAGTCGTGACCTTCATACTGAGCAGGCATTCAAAGAAGATTTCTTTCTCTTCTTTCGTAAGAGCGTAGCTGGCAGGACCTTTATACTGCTTCAGAGGCATGCCGTCTTTTTTGTGCAAATGTTGCAGGTCCTCCCGTGCCTCAGGTGTATCTTTTGTCTTCCCATGCACGCCCAAGAAGCCTAGCAGGTTCACGCAAAGGTTCTTCGTCATGTGCATCACGTCGATTGAAGAGCGGACCTCTAGGTCTTTCCATTAGGGTAGGTCCCAAAATATAGATTTCTTCTTCCACATGGGTGTGTGTCCCTCAGCGTCATTCGGAACTGCTAGTCCGCCAGGACCCTTTCCAAAGATTACGTGTAAATCATTGACCATAGCAAGTACGTGATCACCGGTACGCATGGCGGGCTTCTTCCAGTGATCTGCCTCGCCTTTGAAATGCTTGCCTTTCTTTCGACGTTGATGGTTGGTCAGAAGAAATCAACGATGGCCCAGGTACACATTCTTCCTGCATTTGTCCAAGTATATGCTTTCAGTTTCTTCTAAACAGTGCATGCATGCGTGGTATCCCTTGTTTGTCTGTCCTGAAAGGTTACTAAGAGCGGGCCAATCGTTGATGGTTACAAACAGCAATGCGTGCAGGTTAAATTCCTCCTGTTTGTGCTCATCCCACGTACATACACCGTTTCCATTCCACAGCTGTAAAAGTTCTTCAACTAATGGCCTTAGGAACACATCAATGTCGTTGCCGGGTTGGTTAGGGCCTTGGATGAGAATTGGCATCATACTGAACTTCCGCTTCATGCACATCCAAGGAGGAAGGTTATACATACATAGAGTCACAGGCCAGGTGCTGTGATAGCTGCTCTGCTCCTCGAAAGGATTAATGTCATCCGCGCTTAAACCAAACCATACGTTCCTTTGGTCACTTGCAAACTCAGGCCAGTACTTTCTCTCAATTTTTCTCCACTACGACCCGTCAGCGGGTGCTCTCAACTTCCCGTCTTTCTTACGGTCCTCACTGTGCCATCGCATCAACTTGGCATGCTCTTCGTTTCTGAACAGACGTTTCAACCGTGGTATTATAGGAGCATACCACATCACCTTCGCAGGAACCCTCTTCCTGGGGGCTTGCCGTCAACATCACCAGGGTCGTCTCGTCTGATCTTATACCGCAATGCACCGCATACCGGGCATGCGTTCAGATCCTTGTACGCACCGCTGTAGAGGATGCAGTCATTAGGGCATGCATGTATCTTCTGCACCTCCAATCCTAGAGGGCATACGACCTTCTTTGCTGCGTATGTACTGTCGGGCAATTCGTTATCCTTTGGAAGCTTCTTCTTCAATATTTTCAGTATCTTCTCTAATCCTTTGTCAGGCACGGCATTCTCTGCCTTCTACTGCAGCAATTCCAGTACGGTACCGAGCTTTGTGTTGCCATCTTCGCAATTGGGGTACAGCCCTTTTTTGTGATCCTCTAACATGCGATCGAACTTCAGCTTCTCCTTTTGACTTTTGCATTGCGTCCTTGCATCGACAATGACCCGACGGAGATCATCATCATCGGGCACATCGTCTGGTTCCTCATGATCTTCAGCAGCTTCCCCCGTTGTAGCATCATTGGGCACATCGTCTGGTTCCTCTTGATCTTCAGCAGCTTCCCCCGTTGCAGCATCACTGTATTCAGGGGGCACATAGTTGTCATCGTACTCTTCTTCTTCGCCGTCTTCCATCATAACCCCTATTTCTCTGTGCCTCGTCCAAACATTATAGTGTGGCATGAAACCATTGTAAAGCAGGTGGGTGTGAAGGATTTCCCGGTCAGAGTAAGACTTCGTATTCCCACATTTAGGGCATGGACAACACATAAAATCATTCTGCTTGTTTGCCTCAGCCACTTTGAGAAAATCATGCACGCCCTTAATGTACTCGGAGGTGTGTCTTTCACCGTACATCCATTGCCGGTTCATCTACGTGCATTATATATAATTAAGTGTGTCAAAAACCATTACAGAACATCATGAATAGATAATTAAGTGACCAAATTAATAGAAGTTCATCATCACATTAAAACCAAAGTACATACATAGTTCTCATCTAACAACATATAGCTCTCCAGAGCATCTAATTAATTAAACCATACATTGAAACTATGTAAAACATTTCAATGCGAAAACAAATGTGATCATAATCGTAACCAAGGTAACAATTGATCCAACGGCATAATGATACCAAGCCTCGGTATGAATGGCATATTTTCTAATCTTTCTCATCTTCAACTGTATTGCATCCATCTTGATCTTGTGATCATCGACGACATCCGCAACATGCAACTCCAATATCATCTTCTCCTCCTCAATTTTTTTATTTTTTCCTTCAAGTAATTGTTTTCTTCTTCAACTAAATTTAACCTCTCGACAATAGGGTCGGTTGGAATTTCCGGTTCAACTACCTCCTAGATAAACAAAATCTATGTCACGTTGGTCGGCATAATTGTCATAAACAATAAATGAACCAAATAGTTATAAAAAGATAATATATACCACATCCGAATCATAGCCAGGACGAGGGCCGACGGGGGCGGATACCAAAACCATCGCACTATATAATAACAAGCAATAATAAAAGTAAGAAAATTAGACAAGTATCTATCTAAAGTAAGAATTTTTTTTCTTTCAGAAAGAAGATAAGAACAAGAGGCTCACCACGGTGGTGTCGACGACGAGATCGGTGCGGGCGATCGACGACGATGAAGACGGGAATGGGACGTGACGGGCCGCTAAACCTAGACAAATCTCGAGGAAAATGGAGCTTTGAGGTCGCGCTTCGAGAGGAGAAAGCTTAACTAGTGTGGCTCGGGCATTTCATCGAACACCTCATGTGCATAGGAGGTGAGCTAGAGCACCACAAAGCCCTCCCCTCGCCGTCCAGAGAAAAACAGAGCACTGGGGTGCTCTGCTCGCGGGCGAGGGGTATATATAGCTACCTCATTGGTCCCGGTTCGTGGCATGAACCGGGACTAAAGGGAAGCCTGTGGTCCCGGTTCAAGCCACCAACTGGTACCAATGGTGGTGGGCCAGGAGCGAGGCCCATTGGTCCCGGTTCGTCCCACCAACCGGGACCAAAGGGGCATGACGAACCAGGTCCAATGCCCCCACGAGGCCCGGCAAGCCCCTGGCCTCACGAACCGGGACCAATGCCCCCATGGGTCCCGGTTCTGGACTGAATCGGGACTAATGGGCTGACCCGACCTGAACCAAAGCCCTCTTTTCTACTAGTGTGCGCTCTCTTCTCAAGCTCTTAGGGGGGATATGAGCTCAAAATTTTGATTATTGTTTCACATAGATACAAGCAACTATGCAATACTAAGGTGTAGAGAAATCTATTAGACGATATGGTAGAATATGACATTTCAGTTCGCTCAAAAAGCTGAAGCCCATTGATGGCGGGTAATCATTGTCGAGGGAAAGTCGTAATAACATATTCATGTGCCATGTATGCATACATGGGGCTGTATATGTCTGTATCTAACATGGGCCATAGAACCATACCTGGACGACCAACATTTACAAGCATGCCACCCTAGTTTCCTAGAAGGAAGCCACAACCTTGCTAAACACGGAGCAGTCTAGATCGTCGAGCACCTATAATACCACAAGGAAGGCCAAGGCGAGCAACATAGGCCCCCTATAGGGTACCCGATGACATGAGGGAGGAGAGAAAGATTGATGGAAGATGAAGCTTAGTTACTCTAGCCAGATCCATCTATGACATCTTGTTGAGATCGTCCATCTAGACCTAGAAGACTTGCCTCCCAACTCGCCGAGACCATCCTTGTAACCCCCCCCCCCCAGTGTATTCTATCCTGATATTAATCTCTATTTCTTAAAATAGCATAATGTGTCCTATTTTGCTCATTATTTGTCCATCGGTTTGTACATCGTCCACTCCTTTGATGTTTCTTGTTCCATCATCGTCGCACACACAGTTGTGGAAAAAAAATAACACATGCACAAACCATCAGAGAAAAACACGTCAAATGCTACCCCCCTCAAATGCAAACTCTCAATATACTTTCCCACTCACTGTCATGCCACCTCCTTGATCTTTGTGTGCCCCTTCCTCTGCCACTGACACTCCACCTACTCCCACCCCCAAGAGGTGCTCCCTACAATCCTTTCTTGTGCTCTGGCCAACATGCCCCTCCCCCTTGTGGGCGATCCGTCTCCAAGGAGGGCTGCCGCCACATAGGCACAATCCTGTTGATCCAATGGTACCGTGTCATTCTTCTACGTGCGCCTTGCTATAATTATCCCCTATATCTTTACATGCGCCCATAACAATCACTGCTTTATTCTAGATCAACAACAATTTGCTTGGTATGGTGCTTGTCCTATTTTGTTCTCCCCTCTACATTTTTTGGACAGATAGATGGTACAATAGAGATTCATCCTAGAGGTGGTGCTCAGTAAGGTTGGCGCCACCAAGAACCATAATTTCACGCAGGCCCACTGTGTCATGGGTAGCTGCTTGTTCCCGCATGAGTTGTTGGGATTCTCCCAAGTGTAAGGGTGAAGCAGAACATAAGTAAGTATTTGTCTCAGTTAGAGAACTAAGATTATCAATCTAGTAGGATATTTTCCAAGTGAACACAGTAAGCAACACCTGCACACAAAACACAAAACAACTTGTCCCCAACACAGAATGAGGGTTGTCACGCCCCTTGTCTGGGTAGTCACAAGATTAAACATAATAGATAGAGGTAATTGGTAGAAAAATAAACATGGCAGCAAGGGAAATATTTGTTTTTAGTAAAGGAGAATAGACCCAAGGGGCCATAGGTTCACTAGTGACATCTCTCTCTCTCTCTCTCTGTCTCTCTCTCTCTCATGCAACCAAGCGGCATGGTAAAAAATTACAGTTGGGCACCAATTAATATTGCAATATTTATGACTACAATCATTCATTTACAATCTCATATAAGGGTTAGGAGATTATTAATAAGAATACCATCCATCCTATTATCGAAAATAAACTTCGTAATCCCGTGCGCCATTACCCCTTTCCTTTGTGGTTGGCCACCACCTCTGCATTTGAATGACAAAATGAAAAAGATGCCCAATATTTTTTCACAAAACAAGACTAAGATGGATTCCTTCTCCTTACCAAAAATCAAATAATTTCTGAAGTGTTAAGATCCCCATAAAATTAAGATGATTTTCTCAGGCTGTGGCGACCTCATCTAATCTAGCAGGATAAGCAACTAGTCTGGCCCCGTATACTTGAAGACATCTTCCCCAGGAATATTTCTGTCGTCTCTCATAGCTATATGCAGAGCCCTCGCCTTAGGGCAAGTCACCAGAGCATGAAAGGTGATCTCATCTTCCACATTGCAAATAGAACACATACTTGAAGAACATTGATGGTGTGTAACTTTGTTAACCCTACCAAGTCAACAACGTCGACTACAGAAAAATGGTATCAAGAATATGGCATTGAGGGTAATACTTTGCCTTCATAAACTTTGCACATAAAGAGTCTGGAGTAAGACCAACCGCCAAGCCTACTTTGCAAGAAGCGCTTGATTAAATAACCTAAGACCACAGAAATCCATACCGTCCTCGTGTTTTGGTCTGGTAAGATTGTCACAAGCCAATCAATGAGTTTTCCTCGTTAAAATGTAATTCTTGTAAGTTTTGATAACGGTAATTCCTGTTTATTGGTTTCATATATGCCTCGGTTAATAACTTAATATGAATTTCCATCTTCTCTAACCGGTTTTCTAGTCATTCGAATACAGCCGAGGCAAATTTTTTATGTTTTTTCTATGCAATGTTTGAAGGAAATATGCCATAGAGGCAATAATAAAGTTATTGTTTATTTCCTTATTTCATGATAAATGTTTATTATTCATGCTAGAATTGTATTAACCGGAAACATAATACATGTGTGAATACATAGACAAACATAGTGTCATTAGTATGCCTCTACTTGACTAGCTCATTGATCAAAGATGGTTAAGTTTCCTAGCCATAGACATGAGTTGTTATTTGATCAACGGGATCACATCATTAGGAGAATGATGTGATTGACTTGACCCATTTTGTTAGCTTAGCACTTGATCATTTAAGTTTACTGCTATTGCTTTCTTCATGACTTATATATGTTCCTATGACTATGAGATTATGCAACTCCCGAATACCGGCGAACACTTTGTGTGCTACCAAACGTCACAACATAACTGGGTGATTATAAAGGTGCTCTACAAGTGTCTCCGATGGTGTTTGTGGAGTTGGCATAGATCAAGAATAGGATTTGTCACTCCGATTGTCAAAGAGGTATCTCTGGGCCCTCTCGGTAATGCACATCACTATAGGCCTTGCAAGCAATGTGACTAATGAGTTAGTTTCGGGATGTTGCATTACGAAAAGAGTAAATAGACTTGCTGGTAACGATATTGAGCTAGGTATTGGGATACCGACGATCGAATCTCAGACAAGTAACATACCGATAACAAAGGGAACAACATATATTGTTATGCGGTTTGACCGATAAAGATCTTCATAGAATATGTAGGAACCAATATGAACATACAGGTTCCGCTATTGGTTATTGACTGGAGACGTGTCTCGGTCATGTCTACATAGTTCTTGAACATGTAGGGTCCGCACGCTTAAAGTTCTATGATGATTGGTATTATGAGTTTATATGTTTTGATGTACCTAAGGTAGTTCGGAGTCCCGGATATGATCACGGACATGACGAGGAGTCTCGAAATGGTCGAGACATAAATATTGATATATTGGAAGCCTACATTGGACATTGGAAGAGTTCTGGGTAAAATCAGAATTTTACCGGAGTGCCGGAGGGGTTACCGGACCCCCGCCCCCCCGGGGTTAATGGGCCTTATTGGGCCCTAGTGGAGAGAGGGACGGGCCGGCCAGGGCAGGCCGCGCGCCCCTCCCCCTCTGGTCCGAATTGGACTAGGAGGGGGGCGCCCCCTTTTCCTTCTCCTTCTTCCCCCTCCTTTCCCCCTCCTAGTAGGAGTAGGAAAGAGGGGAATCCTACTCCTACTAGGAGGAGGATTCCTCCTCCTGGCGCGCCCTCTAGTGTCGGCCGGCCTCCCCCCTTGCTCCTTTATGTACGGGGGCAGGGGGCACCTCTAGACACAAGTTGATCATTGATCTCTCCCAGCCGTGTGCGGTGCCCCCCTCCACCATAATCCACCTCGGTCAATACTGTAGCGGTGCTTAGGTGAAGCCCTGCAACGGTAGCTTCATCAACATCGTCACCACGCTGTCGTGCTGACGAAACTCTTCCCCGAGCTCTACTAGATCGTGAGTTCGCGGGACGTCACCGAGCTGAACGTGTGCTAAACGCGGAGGTGCCGTACGTCCGGTACTGAGGATCGGTTGATCGTGAAGACATACGACTACATCAACCTCATTGTCAGAATGCTTCCGCTTAACGGTCTACGAGGGTACGTGGACGACACTCTCCCCTCTCCTTGCTATGCATCACCATGATCTTGCGTGTGCGTAGGAATTTTTGTTAAATTATTACGTTCCCCAACAGTGGCATCTGAGCTAGATTATTGCGTAGATGTTATTTGCACGAGTAGAACACAAGTGAGTTGTGGGCGATACAAGTTATACTGCTTACCAGCATGTCATACTTCGGTTTGGCGGTATTGTTGGATGAAGCGGCCCAGAACGACATTACGCGTACGCTTATGCGAGACTGTTTCTACCGACGTGCTCTGCACACAGGTGGCTGGCAGGTGTCAGTTTCTCCAACTTTAGTTGAACCGAGTGTGGATACGCCCGTGTTGGAAATATGCCCTAGAGGCAATAATAAAATGGTTATTATTATATTTCATTGTTCATGATAATTGTCTATTGTTCATGCTATAATTGTGTTATCCGGAAATCGTAATACATGTGCGAATACATAGACCACAACACATCCCTAGTGAGCCTCTAGTTGACTAGCTCATTGATCAAAAGATAGTCATGGTTTCCTGACTATGGACATTGGATGTCATTGATAACGGGATTAAATCATTAGGAGAATGATGTGATGGACAAGACCCAATCCTAAGCTTAGCTCAAAGATCGTGTAGTTCGTTTGCTGTAGCTTTTCTGAATGCCAAGTATCATTTCCTTAGACCATGAGATTGTGCAACTCCCGGATACCGTAGGAGTGCCTTGGGTGTGCCAAACGTCACAACGTAACTGGGTGACTATAAAGGTACATTACAGGTATCTTCGAAAGTGTCTGTTGGGTTGGCACGAATCGAGACTGGGATTTGTCACTCCATATGACGGAGAGGTATCTCTGGGACCACCCGGTAATGCATCATCATAATGATCTCAATGTGATCAAGTGGTTGATCACGGCATCATGCATTACGGTACGAGTAAAGTGACTTGCCGGTAACGAGACTGAACAAGGTATTGGGATACCGACGATCGAGTCCCGGGCAAGTAACGTACCGATTGACAAAGGGAATTGTATACGGATTGATTGAATCCTCGACATCGTGGTTCATCCGATGAGATCATCGTGGAGCATGTGGGAGCCAACATGGGTATCCAGATCCCGCTGTTGGTTATTGACCGGACAGTCGTCTCGGTCATGTCTGCATGTCTCCCGAACCCGTAGGGTCTACACACTTAAGGTTCGGTGACGCTAGGGTTGTTAGGAAGACTTGTATGTGATTACCGAATGTTGTTCGGAGTCCTAGATGAGATCCCGGACGTCACGAGGAGTTCCGGATTGGTCCGGAGGTAAAGATTTATATATGGGAAGTTGTCATATGGTCGCTGGAAAGGTTCGGGGGCATATCGGTATTGTACCGGGGCCACCGGAGGGGTTCCGGGGGGTCCACCGGGAGGGGCCACCTCTTTCGGAGGGCCTTATGGGCTGTATGGAGAAGGGAACCAGCCCAAGTGGGCTGGGGCGCCACACCCCCCTAGGGCCCATGCGCCTAGGGTTGGGGGAAACCCTAAGGGGGGGCACCCCCTTGCTTGGGGGGCAAGCCCCCCTCCCCTAGGCCGCCGCCCCCCCTCTAGATCTCATCTAGAGGGGGCCGGCCCCCTTCCCCCTTCCCCTATAAATAGAGGGGTGAGGGGAGGGCTGCATAGAACATCCAAGGCGCAGCCCCTCCCCTCCCCAACACCTCTCCTTCTCCGTAAGAGCTTGGCGAAGCCCTGCCGGAGTACTGCAGCTTCACCACCACCACGCCGTCGTGCTGCTGTTGGAGCCCTTTTCCTCAACCTCTCCCTCCTCCTTGCTGGATCAAGGCGCGGGAGACGTCCTCGCTCCGTACGTGTGTTGAACGCGGAGGTGCCGTCCGTTCGGCACTAGGATCTTCGGTGATTTGGATCACGACGAGTACGACTCCATCAAACCCGTTCTCTTGAACGCTTCCGCTCGCGATCTACAAGGGTATGTAGATGCACTCCTCTTTCCCTCGTTGCTAGATGACTCCATAGTTTGATCTTGGTGATGCATAGAAAATTTTAAAATTCTGCTATGTTCCCCAACAGTGGCATCATGAGCTAGGTCTATGCGTAGTTACTATGCACGAGTAGAACACAAAGCAGTTGTGGGCATCGATATTGTCAATTATCTTGCCGTTACTAGTCTTATCTTGATTCGGCGGCATTGTGGGATGAAGCGGCCCGGACCAACCTTACACGTACGCTTACGTGAGACCGGTTCCACCGACTGACATGCACTAGTTGCATAAGGTGGCTGGCGGGTGTCTGTCTCTCCCACTTTAGTCGGATCGGATTCGATGAACAGGGTCCTTATGAAGGGTAAATAGAAATTGGCAATTCACGTTGTGGTTTTGGCGTAGGTAAGAAACGTTCTTGCTAGAATCCTATAGCAGCCACGTAAAAACTTGCAACAACAATTAGAGGATGTCTAACTTGTTTTTGCAGCAAGTGTTTTGTGATGTGATATGGCCAAAGGATGTGATGAATGATATATGTGATGTATGAGATGATCATGTTCTTGTAATAGGAATCACGACTTGCATGTCGATGAGTATGACAACTGGCAGGAGCCATAGGAGTTGTCTTTATTTATTTATGACCTGCGTCTCAACATAAATGTCATGTAATTACTTTACTTTATTGCTAAAGCGTTAGCCATACTAGTAGAAGTAATAGATGACGAGATAACTTCAAGAAGACACGATGATGGAGATCATGATGATGGAGATCATGGTGTCATGGCGGTGACAACGATGATCATGGAGCCCCGAAGATGGAGATCAAAAGGAGCAACTGATAATGGCCATATCATGTCACTATTTGATTGCATGTGATGTTTATCATGTTTTACATCTTATTTGCTTAGAACGACGGTAGCTTAAATAAGATGATCCCTCATAATAATTTCAAGAAAGTGTTCCCCCTAACTGTGCACCGTTGCAAAGGTTCGTTGTTTCGAAGCACCACGTGATGATCGGGTGTGATAGATTCTAACGTTCGAATACAACGGATGTAAGCCAGATTTACACACGCAATACACTTAGGTTGACTTGACGAGCCTAGCATGTACGGACATGGCCTCGGAACAGAGAAGACCGAAAGGTTGAGCATGAGTCGTATAGAAAATACGATCAACATGAAGATGTTCACCGATGTTGACTAGTCCGTCTCACGTGATGATCGGACATGGCCTAGTTAACTCGGATCATGTTATACTTAGATGACTGGAGGGATGTCTATCTGAGTGGGAGTTCATTGAATAATTTGATTAGATGAACTTAATTATCATGAACTTAGTCTAAATCTTTACAATATGTCTTGTAGATCAAATGGCCCATGTTGTCCTCAACTTCAACGCGTTCCTAGAGAAAACTAAGCTGAAAGATGATGGCAGCAACTATACGGACTGGGTCCGGAACCTGAGGATCATCCTCATAGCTGCCAAGAAAGATTATGTCCTAGAAGCACCGCTAGGTGACGCACCCGTCCCACAGAACCAAGACGTTATGAACGCTTGGCAGACACGTGCTGATGATTACTCCCTCATTCAGTGCGGCATGCTTTACAGCTTAGAACCGGGGCTCCAAAAGCGTTTTGAGAGACACGGAGCATATGAGATGTTCGAAGAGCTGAAAATGGTTTTTCAAGCTCATGCCCGGGTCGAGAGATATGAAGTCTCCGACAAGTTCTTCAGCTGTAAGATGGAGGAAAATAGTTCTGTCAGTGAGCACATACTCAAAATGTCTGGGTTGCATAACCGCTTGACTCAGCTGGGAGTTAATCTCCCGGATGACGCGGTCATTGACAGAATCCTTCAGTCGCTTCCACCGAGCTACAAGAGCTTTGTGATGAACTTCAATATGCAGGGGATGGAAAAGACCATTCCTGAGGTATATTCAATGCTGAAATCAGCAGAGGTAGAAGTCAAAAAGGAACATCAAGTGTTGATGGTGAATAAAACCACTAAGTTCAAGAAAGGCAAGGGTAAGAATAACTTCAAGAAGGATGGCAAGGGAGTTGCCGCGCCCGGTAAGCAAGCTGCCGGGAAGAAGCCAAAGAATGGACCCAAGCCCGAGACTGAGTGTTTTTATTGCAAGGGAAGTGGTCACTGGAAGCGGAACTTCCCCAAATACTTAGCGGACAAGAAGGCCGGCAACACGAAAGGTATATGTGATATACATGTAATTGATGTGTACCTTACTAGTACTCGTAGTAGCTCCTGGGTATTTGATACCGGTGCGGTTGCTCACATTTGTAACTAAAAGCAGGAGCTGCGGAATAAACGGAGACTGGCGAAGGACGAGGTGACGATGCGCGTCGGGAATGGTTCCAAGGTCGATGTGATCGCCGTCGGCACGCTACCTATTGAGGATATCACTACTGGGCGTAAACCGGCCTATCTGGACCGGGTTAACTTCTTCAGTAGTTAACTATGTTGAAACCCAAGAAGGCAGATGAGGGCTCAAGGCCCATAGTCGGTTCAAGGCATGTAGCCGTAAACCGGTGTTGGTATGTAACTTGTATTGTAAGTTAGGAATAAGTAGAGACCAAACCGGACACATCTATGAGCCGGTATTGGGAATCTATGAACCGACGGGTGTCACCCGTGTATATAAGGGGACGACCCGGCGGCGGTTCAGACAACAGACAACAACTCGAGACTTAGGTGAAGCTTGTTTGCTCCCTAGTCATCAAAACCCCATCAATTCCATCACAACTAGACGTAGGCTTTTACCTTCATCGAAGGGGCCGAACTAGTATAAACTCTCTTGCATCACTGTGTCCGCTTTAACCCCTTCAAGCTAATCCGTCGTGATGGCTCCACGACTAAGTCCTTTCTCTAGGACATCTACCGTGACAAAACCACGACAGTTGGCGCCCACCATGGGGCTATCGCACGATGGTTTCAAGTTCTTGGAGGGCCGCTTTGAAGGACTCAAGGGCTACGCTGTGGGCCGGATGACTAAGAGTCGTTGCGGCAAGCTCTACATCGATGATGCAGGCTGGGGCCCCGAGGCCGGCTCAGTTGAGTACGGGTACCGGGTCCCCTTTGGTGGCATACACGTTTCATCGGCAAGATCGGAGAACCGGGCCCTGAGCCGGACATTTGCACCGACCTCGTCGAAACGGCTCAGCGTGCGCGATCTGCCTGGGTTAAACCGGCCGTGAAGCATGCCTTCATGGGAGTCATCCATGGAGGAAGTTATGAGGATGGATCGGAATCTTGGGGCGAGACCGTCGTTTATTTCGGCAACGAGTCATCAACCGGAGAAGCCGAATCTCTATATCAGCTACAAGATGGCCGGATTGGGGGCTGTTCCGATGGCGATAGTATTCCGGACCCCTCTGATCAACCCAACCGAGTTGGAATATTCATGGCCGGCACACAAGCAACGCTTCATTCTTCAACCGCTACACCAATAACCTCCGGTTCAGTAGCGGTGATAGCTGTCGGGGCAGGAAGCTCTGCACGCCCGCCGGCTCAAGTTCTATCAGATCTATTTGATGCATTGGCTGCGCTTATGGCAGAAGCTAATCCGGCGGATCAGGAAGTCCACAACGCAGAGATTGCAAAGGTGAAGGAACAGATCACCCAGGCCAAGGCAGACCTGGCAGCTGAGAATGTCAGGATGACCACAAAGCAGGCCGCTTTAGACGCACAAGCCTACAGGCTCATGTTGGACCAGAACGCGTCGCATGAAGTCATGAGGAGGAAGTACCGATCCCGTTTGCCTTCGGTTTTCGAGGCCAGAGACCTTTTCAACACCCCAGGAGCAGGAACCAGTAATCCGCTGGAGGGGAACCGGGCGGAAGCTCCTGGGACCGGTGCGCCGGTTCAGCCCCGTCTGATGGATCTGCCTCGTCAAAACACGGTTATACCTTAGGCTGTTTCAACACCTCCGGGTCACTACTCCAACCCAATGGACAATCTTGTTGCCGCTGCTACACGGCTGGAGGCCATTCCAATTGAAGGCGACTCACCGCAGGCGATAGAGACGCGACGGGTCAAGGAGCTTCTTAGGACAGCTTTGGACCAACAGGAAGCATACTCATACAGCCGCGACCGGATCCACTCGACCCCTCGCCCAAGCCGGAGCTATAGCAGGCGTATGGATGAACCGGCAGTGTCAAGCAATGAACGACGTGGAGCACCCCACGGCAACAACCCGACGGGTGGTGCTGATAACGCTCAGGAGGTGGTGGACCGGGCCCGAGCACGCAGGGAGGCCGAGTTAGCCGCACAATATCAGGCTCGGCAGCTTATGCCGGTTCGTCCAACTATCTCGATCGAACCCGGTGTTACTTCTAGTTCTTTGGGGGGGCCTTGCCTTGTCCTTGCTTTACGCAATGTGCGCCTGCCCAAGGATTTCAAGGGCCCGCGCAAGGTACCAAATTACACGGCGGATCAACCCCAGAGACGTGGGTGGAGAGCTATGAGATGGCCATGGAGATGCTTGATGTGGATGATGCGGCATGTGCGAAGTACTTCACCATGATGCTTGAAGGAACGGCCTGCACTTGGTTAAAAAGCTTACCGGCCAACTCTATCAGTTCATGGGCCCAATTACGAGCCCGGTTTATCAGTAATTTCAAGGATACATGTAAGCAGCCTATGTCGATAGTGGACTTAGCTGCTTGTGTCCAGGAGGAAGGAGAATCAACGACTCATTGGGTGCGCCGGGTCTCACAAGTGTTGCATTCATCAGACCGCATCAACGCTGACACCGCAGTCTTAACCCTAGAAGGCAACTGCCGGTTTGGGCCCCTAAAGCTGAAGTTGGGACGGATGAAGCGCCATTGCACTGACATGGGGACCCTCATGGCTGCTTTGGTAAAGTATGCTGATTCTGATAGTACCAAGGATCCCGAATCTGATGATGACAAGGCAGGGAAGGGAAAGAGGAACAGCAACTCCAAAGGTCAGCAGTATCACTTGGCAGGCAATGGTGGCGGAGGCAAGCGTAAAGCGGATGGTAACATGGACTTTGTGGCTAATACCAACGCGCAGGACAAGGGCCAGCAACGCAAGGGTAAACCGTCAAATCGCAGTGGGGGACCCAACCCTAACCCGGACCGCCTAAATTATCTACTGAGCCAGCCCTGTCCAAGACATGGGATGAAGGAGGTGCCAGCAAACCACCTTTGGAAGGATTGCTTCATTATGCAGGAGTTCAAGAATTCTAATGCTTTCCGGTATGATCACGGCTCTGGCGGTGGCTCAGGATCCGGGCCGGGTTACGGTGGAGGAAATTCCGGTTCAGGATTTAATGGTAATCCGGGCGGACATAATAATCAAAATAATCAGAACAACCAGGGTGGTTACAACCAGCAGCAGCAACAGTCAGGTTACCAGAGCAACCCAAAGCAGTTGAATAGTGGGCAGTACCATGTCTTCACCACTAGCTTGGACAAGCGAGACCGGAAGGTTCAGAGGCGGGCAGTCAACTCTGTTGAACCGGCCGTGCCCCGTTATTTACGCTGGTCTGAACAGCCAATCATATGGAGCAGAGAGGATCACCCTCCCCAGGTTGATAATCCGGGTCAGTTGGCTCTGGTGGTGGCACCTCAGGTGGGAGGTTACAAGTTCACTAAAGTGCTCATGGATGGAGGGAGCAGCATTAATATCTTGTACTATGAGACCTTCCGTCGTATGGGACTAACAGATAAAAATCTCAAACCGTCTAATACGGTGTTCCACGGTGTGGTACCTGGCAAGTCAGCATATCCTGTTGGTAAGATAGCTCTGGAAGTGGCCTTTGGAGATGATCATGATTCCAGGTCGGAAACATTGATGTTCGAAGTGGTGAAAATCCAAAGTCCATATCACGCCCTGTTTGGCGACCGGCCTACGCCAAGTTTATGGCACGGCCCTGTTATGTGTATTTGCAGCTCAAAATGTCGGGTCACAAGGGGACAATAACGGTTCACGGAAGCCGTAAAATCGCTTTGGAGTGCGAGGAAGGAGATGCGGCCTACGCAGAGTCAGTTTGTGCCACCGAGGAGCTAAAGTATTATAAGGACAATGTTGATCCGGCGGACATGACTCCATTAAAGAAGCCAACTACGGAGCATGATCCGGCCCTGAAGTTCAAATCAGCAGCAGAAACTAAGCTTGTTGACTTCGTACCTGGCGATTCGTCCAAGCAGTTCAGCATTAGTGCCAACTTGGATCCGAAATAGGGAAGCGCACTCATCGAGTTCATCCGTGAGAATCGGGACATTTTTGCATGGAAACCCTCTGACATGCCAGGTGTACCGAGGCAACTCGCTGAGCACACCCTTAATGTGGATCCTAAATACAAACCGGTGAAACAGTTCCTCCGCCGGTTTAACGAAGAAAGACGCAAGACGATTGGAGAAGAGGTAGCCAGGCTCTTAGCAGCTGGCTTTATTGTTGAAGTTTTTCACCCTGAGTGGCTTGCCAATCCGGTGCTGGTCCTTAAGAAAAATGGCACCTGGCGCATGTGTGTGGATTATAAAGATCTTAATAAGGCTTGTCCAGCAGATCCTTTTGCCCTCCCCCGTATTGATCAAATTATTGATGCTATGGCGGGTTGCGAGCGTTTAAGTTTTTTGGATGCATATTCTGGCTATCATCAGATCAAAATGGCAATTAAGGACCAGGAGAAGACGGCATTCATAACTCCCTTTGGAGCCTTCTGCTATGTGTCTACGCCCTTTGGGCTCAAGAGTGCCCAGGCAACTTATCAACGGTGTGTACAAAATTGTCTTCACAAGCAAATTGGCCGTAATGTACATGCTTACGTGGATGATATCATGGTTAAGTCCAGGGAGAAGGAGACTTTGGTTGACGACTTGAAGGAAACCTTTGATAACCTAAGGATGTACAAGATGATGCTTAATCCGGCCAAGTGTGTCTTTGGTGCACCGGCAGGCAAGTTATTGGGTTTTCTGGTGTCCAACAGGGGAATTGAGGCTAATCCGGAGAAGATCACAGCCATCACCTCCCTGGCTAAACCAAAGTGTATTAATGATTTTCAACGCCTGGCAGGCCGGATTGCCGCGTTAAGCCGGTTTATCAGCCGCCTTGGTGAGAAGGCAATCCCTTTGTATCAGATGTTGAAGAAGACGGATCAATTCGTCTGGAGTTCCGCTACTGATGAAGCATTTGAGGACTTAAAGCGGCAATTGGTTAATCCGCCTGTGCTCGCCGCTCCCATTGACAAGGAGCCGTTACTGCTATATGTTGCTGCTAATGCTCGTGCAGTCAGCGTGGCTATTGTGGTGGAGCGAAAGGAGGCAGGTAAGGAGCATCCGGTTCAACGTCCGGTCTATTATATCAGCGAGGTACTCATTGAGTCCAAGCAAAGGTATCCGCATTGGCAGAAGCTGATGTACGGAGTTTTTATGGCAAGCCGGAAGCTTAAGCAATACTTCCAAGGGCACCCAATTACGATGGTCAGTTCTGCTCCTTTGGGGGATATCATCCAGAACCGGGAAGCGACTGGCCAGATTGCCAAGTGGGCTATAGAGCTTGGGCCGCACGATTGAAGTATGTGCCTCGGACGGCGGTTAAGTCTCAAGCACTTGTTGATTTCATCAACGATTGGACGGAACTGCAAGCACCTGAAGAAAAGCCGGATCACACATATTGGACCATCCATTTTGACGGATCCAGGCAATTGGAAGGCTCGGGGGCTGGAGTCGTATTAACTTCCCCACGAGGTGATAAGTTTTGTTACGTTCTCCGCTTAATGTTCCCTTGTACTAACAATGCAGCTGAGTACGAAGCCTTGCTCCATGGTCTCCGGATGGCTAAGGAGATGAATCTAAGTCGAGTTAAGTGCTTGGGTGACTCGGACCTCGTGGCTCAACAAGTATCTGGCACTTGGGATTCCAAGGACCCACTCATGGCAGCATATCGTCGTGAGGTGGATATTGTTGCAGGTCACTTTAAAGGCTATTAGGTGGACCACGTGGACCGACTGAAGAATGAAGCGGCGGACGCTTTAAGCTGGCTGGGCTCTCAGCGCAAACCGGTCCCGCCCAATGTTTTTCTGGATGTGCTGCACAACCCGTCGGTCAAGCTCCCTGGTGAAGCGGATTTGGCTATTCCTGGTCCGGAGGCTCAATTGGTGGCAGCTCTTCATGTCATTCCAGATTGGACGCTTCCTTACCTGGCGTACATGAACCGGGGCGAGTTACCAGAGGATGAGACTCTGGCCCGATAGATAATCCGGCGGTCCAAGTCCATGACTATTGTCAATGGCGAGTTGCATCATTGCAGTGTGTCAGGGGCGTTTCAATGTTGTGTGTCTCCTGAAGAAGGCTGTGAAATTTTGCGTGAGATCCACGAAGGAGATTGTGGTCACCATGCCGGTTCAAAATCTTTGGTAGCTAAAGCGTTTCGCCATGGCTTCTATTGGTTAACTGCTCATGCTGATGCGGAGGATCTGGTCAGACGATGTGACGGTTGCCAAAAGTTTTCAAGACGTGCTCATGTGCCGACTCAAGAATTGAGAATGATTCCAATTACTTGGCGTTTTGCGACTTGGGGGCTGGATATTGTTGGGCCTTTCAAAAGGTCCAAAGATAAGAAGACCCACCTCCTGGTGGCGGTTGACAAGTTTACAAAGTGGGTGGAAGCAGAACCTGTTAGCAAGTGTGATGCGGCCATGGCGGTTCAGTTCATCAAAAAAGTGATTTTCCGGTTTGGCTTTCCACACAGTATCATCACGGATAATGGTATCAATTTGTCCAAGGGTGCCATGAAGGAGTTCTGTGAACGGGAGCACATCCGGCTTGACGTTTCATCAGTGGCACACCCACAGTCCAATGGTCAAGCAGAAAGGGCTAATCAAGAGATCTTGAGAGGCATCAAGCCCCGGCTTGTGGTTCCTTTGCAGAGAACGCCGGGTTGTTGGGTAGAAGAGTTACCATCTGTGTTATGGAGCATCAATACTACACCCAACAGATCAACAGGATACACGCCGTTCTTCATGGTCTACGGAGCGGAGGCGGTTCTCCCGAGTGATATCCGTCATGACTCACCTCGTGTGGCGGCTTATGTTGAAGCGGACAACGAGACAGCATGGCAAGACGCTTTGGCCCTGTTGGATGAAGAACGTGACATAGCAGCCGCCCGCTCGGCGATTTACCAACAGGATCTTCGTCGTTATCACAATCGCCAAGTCAGAACCAGAGCCTTTCAGGAAGGAGATTTGGTGCTTCGGCTCATTCAAGACCAGACTGATACGCATAAGCTATCCCCACCTTGGGAGGGACCTTTCGTGGTCAGCAAGAATCTGCACAACGGGTCATACTATCTGATCGATATTAGAGAGCATAAAGACTCACGTACATCAGAGGAAGAGACCAACAGGCCGTGGAACATAGCTCATCTTCGGCCTTACTATACCTGAGCCATTGGCTCTACTTATGTACATATTACGACGATGTATATATTATGGTTAAATATAATAAACCGGAACCTCAGCTAAAGCGGGGTATCTGTCCTTTTACATCATGTGTGGTTACACGGAGTTGTTCTAAAACGGCCTCCGGTTTACCCCTTGAGTTAGCTTTTCAAAAGCATCATGTTATATCACTTAGGGGATTGGTCGTGTCCGAACCAATGCAACACCTCTTGATAGGCGAGAGCCACCAGATCACTTGGGGAATTGGTCATGTCTGAACCAGTCACGCCTCTTGATCGGCCTAAGGCCACAGAATCACTTGGGGGCTTGGTCGAACCCGAACCATTGCCACGCCTCTTGATCGGCATAAATGCCACGGTTTCATTTGGGGACCTGGCTGACTTGAACCATAGCTACACCTATCGGGAGCTTGGTCATGTCTGGCCATGGTAACCCCGTCTGATCGGCTCAAATAAGCCTCTTTTTGCAAATGGTTTTATCATTGCCTTTGCTTCACAATTTTCTTTGATAGATATTTCTTTCTTTTTGTTGCGTTTTTTAACCGACAAAATTTTAAAACCGGTTCACACTGTCAATTGACGGAACACGGTTCATTTTTAATCCGGAGACTATTTGCCCGGTTTGATTTTTTGTTAACATCCTATTACGGAGTAACACTGTGCTTTATTATAACCCGGCACGGTTTACATGGTAAACCGGCATTATATATATACAGGAGCTGCTATCTCCTCCAACAGTGTGGGTTTATGAAACCTCCGTTTCAAGATTGGCTAAGCCAACTTCATGCCCAACGATGGCAGGTATCATGTATCTCAAAGATTTGATCATATGCTTACATTTCAGATATTTTGATTTCACATATGCAGACATCATACTCCGCCTGATTTTACAACCGCGGTGGCACTTTAAGATTTTTATATTGCAGAAAATACTTTGGAAAGTTCATCACCCAAAGGAAGAACAAGTTGCAGTAATTATGCATGAAGGCATATCAAAATCAAGAGTATCGGCTAGCCTATTGCAAGGCAACACGGTGCCCAAAACAAGATCATTGTTTTTTTAAAGGAGAAGCAGTTTAAACCGGCTTCCGGTTCAAGCTTGGTCACCAGCCTGGCCTGATGGTTGTGGGTCATCCCGCGCCGCTTCAACTTCAGTTTCTCTACCCAGTGGATGGAAATCAACACTTGTCCAGTCGATTCCCATTAATGCTCGAAAGACAGCTTCATCATGGATCAGCAACGACGGTTCAATATCGGGAGCGTAAATATGCTTACGGATTGGAGGGATAAGATTTTCCGCTTCATGAATTGGTGAAGCTACTCGCTTGTTTTAATTGTCATATTGGGCTTGATAATGAGACAAGTCTGCTTCCTCAGCCAATTGACAAGCTAGCGGACGCACCTCCTGGTTTATTGCTCGCAGATCCGCTTCACTAAACTCTGACCCATCTTCCTTCAAGCTGGGATAGCCCTGAGCCGCTTCAATAGGATCAAAATCCGGCACCCAAGCTTTTGCCCGGACTAAGGCATTGATCGCACCGGTTCGAGTAGCAGATTTCTTCAGCTCTTCAACCCGGGCAGGAAGCACCGACAGTTTCTTCAGAGTGTCCTGAATCAAAGTGGGCGCCGGATTGTTGTGGGATGCAGTACAGATGATCCGCTGTGCACCAGTGTACAGTTGTTCGATTAACGTGTAGGCGGCTTTCAATTTCTTCCGCACGTCTGACCCCAAGTGACCAATGCATGTCCCTGAAATATCACAAAGGGTTAACAAACCGGCAGCTCTGTAAGACGGCCGAATCAATTCAGAAATCAAACCAGCTTACCAAAGATAGCAGCGGTCATGGCATGCACGTGCCGCTTTATGCTGGTCAGTTCATCCACCACCGGTTTTAGTGCAGCCTCAGCGTCTTCTGCCCATTTGGTTAAAGTGGATTTTTCAGTAGCCCAATCCGCCCGCTCCTTCTTGAAATCCTTCTTAAGCTGTTCCATGACGCTTAAGGCGCTGGTCAACCCCTCTTTTGCTTTTGAGGTTTCAGTCTGTTGGGACTTCAGATTTTCTTGGAGATCGGCGATTTGGGTCTCTTTTGTCTTTAGCTCAGCCTGCATACAGACAGTTATATGATTCAGCAAGCAGTGCAAGAATTGAAGCACCAACCACATAACAAGTTATCCACTTGGCGCTTGGGGGCTAATGCCTATTTGATCTTCATATTTCACTTGATTATAAAGTCCCAAGATCAATACAAGTATTCAACTTGGCACACGGGGGCTAATGGCTATTTTCTCGAATATATTCTGATGCGGCAATCTCAATTACTTAAAGTCCCGGTTTAACTGCACTAAGTTGAACCGGCCCTTGGGGGCAACATCAGCAAGTTCCGAAGCATTGGGATTTATATTAGCAAGTCCCGGTTTGAATGCAGATTCTAAACTGGCCCTTGGGGGCTAGGAGAGTTAACAAGATTGAAATATCCAAACAGGAAAAAGTACATGGAAGTTACCTCAAATTTCTCTTTCATCATATTAACCAGACCAGCTTCATAGTCACGGCTGGTGTATAGCCGGTTCAGATAGCCGGAATGGAGATCTTGGGCGTTCAAAGCGGCATAAGTTGTCAGATCGGCATTCCATTTTCCCTTGCCAATGGCAGCAAATTCTTCCTTGGCAGTGTGTCTGGATAAAGCAACGGGATTGACTGGCTCTGTGCGACCAATGCCAGTAATGACAACCTCATCATCCTTGGCATCGCCGGTTTGCAATAGGGACGTTGGCTTATTAGTAGGCTTTGTTGGACCGGTGGATTTCTCAATCCGGATGGGGCTTGTGGGCTGGTTGACAGGACTTGAGGTATCAATAGGCCTCTCTTCAGCAATAAGATCGTCATCTCGCTGCGGTGGATCATTGGGTATATCTTCAGGAATAGCCGCTTCAAGATCTGAGGTTTTGCCCGGTTCAGGGACGACATCCTCCTCGGCCGCTTTATCCAGGCGAGCCTTCTTGCTCGGCCTAGGCTTGGCCCCGAAAGGAATAACAAAGTCAAATACAGCATATGTTCCAAGGTGATGTACCGGAAATATTATGATAAGTATAGCTTACCCAAGCACCGTTTTGAGCGGTGGCAGCTGAGTAGCCGATGACTCGCCAGAGGATGAGCGGGAAGTAACCTGATAATCGGAGTCAGATGGATTAAGAGGTTGACGAAAATAGCCCGCTTTAGGACAAGCACTGACAAGCAAATTAGAGACCTCTGAACGGCATTTCCAAACCGGACTGTTTGGTAAACCGGCGGAGGTAACTACCTGGCCGATGTGCCGGGTTGTGCGGCGAGCTTCGTGCTGTTGGGTCTTCATAAGAAATTTGGGATCCAAGTAAGCAAGAGGATGAGAAAATTTAACTTTCCGGTTTGCCTGACGAATTTTTAGTGAAGGCAAAGGTTCTGGATCGGAGGAGAGAATAATTACCTCTGCAGCATCAGCATGGCTGGCTTCGGCATCATCCTGACAAATATCATCATCAATAAGACGCATGAAAAATAAGCCAAGTGAGTCAAGCTCTACCTCAAGGTCCGGGTTGTCCACATCATCATCAGGGGCCGGATCAGAAGATGCAGTGGTTTTCTTCTTGTGAGCAGGCCGTTTCATGACTTTAGTCTTTGGCCAGGTTGGTCGCTCCAGTTTGTCTGGTTTTTCTGGCTTCTCCTGGGGAAGTTTCTTGCTCCAAAACGGATCATTACCCTGTTTAAACAGACATTGATATTAAAATGACCAGATATATCAATAACAGGTTCAGTAAAAAGGAAAAAATCAAATTCTTATAGCTGGCGGTTTGTTGGTGGCACAGAAGGGAAGAAGGCCGGTTCAAGCACAGACGTGTTCCGGTTCATTCAGCATTCTATTCACAGCCTCTGTGATTTCCTCGTCGGTAAGCTGGATGTTAGCATGTCACAGTGGGTCATCAACACTGCCAGTATACTCGCACATCAAACCGGAGCGCTGACTAAGGGGCAGTATGCTCCACGATATCCAACAGCGAGCGAGATCAACTCCTGTTAAACCATTGGCCATGAAGGCTCTGAGCTTGGACAGTTGAGGAGCGTATTTTCTTCTCTCCTTGCCAGTCAACCTTTGCGGAAAGGGGTGTGTATTGCTAAGCCGCTCCGGACGAAAGCCAGGCAAAGGATTTTCACCAGCAGGGGAGGTGTCTTTGCAATAGAACCATGTTTGATTCCACTCTTTGGGGTGGCTGTGCAGCTTGGCGTGAGGGTATGTGACCTCTTTCCTTTTCTGAATCGCCACACCGCCCAATTCCGTATTGGAACCGTCAGAAAACTCAGTACGGCGGTTTAGATGGAAACAGTCTCTGAACAACTCTACTGTGGGCTCCTCTTGAAAGAACACCTCACAGAGCACTTGGAAGTGACACATGTTTATAACAGAGTTGGGATCAGTGTCCTGTGGGTGGAGTTGAAAATCGGCTAAAATGTCCCGGTAAAATTTAGAACCGGGCGGCTTAAAGCCCCGGGCTAAGTGATCTACGAAAATGACGACCTCTCCTTCTTGAGGTGTGGGAGGGCATTCTTTGCCAGGGGCTCTCCAATGGATGGTGTTTTTGCTGCCTAAAGCGCCGATCAGGACTAAATTGTTCAGTTGAGTCTCTGTGATGCGAGAAGGAACCCAGTTGCACTCATATACTTGCTTGGCCATGATGAAATCTACAAGATAGGTAATTCCGGTTCAAGAATGCATTGATTAAAGTGCACTGGTATATACAATGTTAAACCGGAGATAGCGCTATCTAAACCGGAGTTTTATGAAGTAACAGCATCAGGCGGTTCAACAAGGGGACTAATGGTATATACCGGTTTGGCAATTTTTGTATAAAGTTAAACCGCCGGATCTAAGCATTGAAACAGTTGAGATTGCGGATAGATAAGTGTATAGAAACAGATTTCACAAGATTTCTCTACAGCGACGGATCTGAAGCAAGTTCAGAAAAGAAGGAAAATATTCAAGGTTCAAAAAAGAACAGTACCAAATCAATGGGCAGAGATACAGGTAGATCTATGGTCTTGAGGCATATAAGTAAAGGCGGATGCTAAGAACTAACGCTACACAGAGCAAAGGTTCACAGGTTCATCTAGGATCTATCATATGAGTACGAAGCAGACGATGAACACTGAAGAACTTGGAAACCCTAGAACGGATCTACGGAGGAAAAGGTGAAGAACTCACCGGAGCCGAGGAAGAAACAGAAGGTCGCCGCGATGCTCTGGTACAATCAGGGTAATGCAGCGGCCAAGGTTGGAGCAGAAGTCGTCGACGGCGGCAGAGCTCCGAAGCTGGACGACGCGGGGAAGACGAAGCAGAAGGGCACGAAGGGGAAAAATAAATGACCCTTTGGTCTTATTTATAAGGCAAGGGGCATGTGTCAGGCGCGAAAATCAAGGAACCGTGGGTCTGGAAACGGAGCTGTCGCCTCAATTGTCGCAGACCTATTAAACAAAAAAGGTATCATGGATAAGTTTCTTTATAACAGGTGACGTCACGCTGGTTTACAACGACCAGAGAAGATGACACCACGGCGATTCAACAAACTACAAGAAGGTGTTGAAGATGAAGATTTTTGCTAAGGATTGACATGAACCTGTTCAAATCAATCTGGGGCCTAATGTTGAGGATATCACTACTGGGCGTAAACCGGCCTATCTGGGCCGGGTTAACTTCTTCAGTAGTTAACTATGTTGAAACCCAAGAAGGCAGATGAGGGCTCAAGGCCCATAGTCGGTTCAAGGCCTGTAGCCGTAAACCGGCGTTGGTATGTAACTTGTATTGTAAGTTAGGAATAAGTAGAGACCAAACCGGACACATCTATGAGCCGGTATTGGGAATCTATGAACCGTTGGGCGTCACCCGTGTATATAAGGGGACGACCCGGCGGCGGTTCAGACAACATACAACAACTTGAGACTTAGGCGAAGCTTGTTTGCTCCCTAGTCATCGAAACCCCATCAATTCCATCACAACTAGACGTAGGCTTTTACCTTCATCGAAGAGGCCGAACTAGTATAAACTCTCTTGCGTCCCTGTGTCCGCTTTAACCCCTTCAAGCTAACCCGTCGCGATGGCTCCACGACTAAGTCCTTTCTCTAGGACATCTGCCGTGACAAAACCACGACACTACCTCTACATTTACCTACGGGATTAGTTTTAAACCTTAATAAATGTTATTTAGTGCCAGCTTTGAGCATGAACATTGTATCAGGATCTCGTTTAATTCGAGATGGCTACTCATTTAAATCCGAGAATAATGGTTGTTCTATTTATATGAGAGATATGTTTTATGGTCATGCTCCGATGGTGAATGGTTTATTCTTAATGAATCTCGAGCGTAATGCTACACATATTCATAGTGTGAATACCAAAAGATGTAAGGTTGATAATGATAGTCCCACATACTTGTGGCACTGCCGCCTTGGTCACATAGGTGTCAAACGCATGAAGAAGCTCCATGCAGATGGACTTTTAGAGTCTCTTGATTACGAATCATTTTACACGTGCGAACCATGCCTCATGGGTAAAATGACCAAGACTCCGTTCTCAGGAACAATGGAGCGAGCAACCAACTTATTGGAAATCATACATATTGATGTGTGCGGTCCAATGAGTGTTGAGGCTCGCGGTGGCTATCGTTATGTTCTCACCCGCACTGATGACTTGAGTAGATATGGGTATGTCTACTTAATGAAACACAAGTCTGAGACCTTTGAAAAGTTCAAGGAATTTCAGAGTGAGGTTGAGAATCAACGTGAGAGGAAAATCAAGTTCTTGCGATCAGATCGTGGGGGAGAATACCTGAGTCACGAATTTTGCACACACTTAAGAAAATGTGGAATAGTTTCACAACTCACGCCGCCTGGAACACCTCAGCGTAATGGTGTGTCCGAACGTCGTAATCGCACTCTATTAGATATGGTGCGATCTATGATGTCTCTTACCGATTTACCGCTGTCATTTTGGGGCTATGCTTTAGAGACTGCCGCATTCACTTTAAATAGGGCTCCATCAAAATCCATTGAGATGACACCGTATGAATTATGGTTTGGGAAGAAACCTAAGCTATCATTTCTAAAAGTTTTGGGGATGCAATGCTTATGTCAAGAAACTTCAACCTGAAAAGCTCAAACCCAAATCGGAAAAATGTGTCTTCATAGGATACCCTAAAGAAACTGTTGGGTATACCTTCTACCTCAGATCCGAAGGCAAGATCTTTGTTGCCAAGAATGGGTCCTTTCTAGAGAAAGAGTTTCTCACAAAAGAAATAAGTGGGAGGAAGGTAGAACTTGATGAAGTATTACCTCCTGAGGTGCCTGCACCGACTAGAGAGGAAGTTGATGATGATGATCATGAAACTTCAGATCAAATTGCTACTGAACTTTGTAGGTCCACAAGGACACGTTCCGCACCAGAGTGGTATGACAACCCTATCTTGGAAATCATGTTGTTAGACAACGGTGAACCTTCGAACTATGAAGAAGCGATGGCGGGCCCGGATTCCGACAAATGGCTGGAAGCCATGAAATCCGAGATAGGATCCATGTATGAAAATGAAGTACGGACTTTGACTGACTTGCCCGTTGATCAGTGAGCCATAGAAAATAAATGGATCTTTAAGAAGAAGACAGACGCAGATGGTAATGTGACCATCTATAAAGCTCGACTTGTCGCTAAGGGTTATCGACAAGTTCAAGGGGTTGACTACGATGAGACTTTCTCACCCGTAGCGAAGCTGAAGTCCGTCCGAATCATGTTAGCAATTGCCGCATTCTATGATTATGAGATATGGCAAATGGACGTCAAAATGGCATTCATTAATGGTTTCCTTAAGGAAGAATTGTATATGATGCAGCCAGAAGGTTTTGTTGATCCTAAGAATGCTGACAAGGTGTGCAAGCTCCAACGCTCGATTTATGGGCTGGTGCAAGCATCTCGGAGTTGGAACATTCGTTTTGATGAGATGATCAAAGCGTTTGGGTTTATGCAGACGTATGGAGAAGCCTGTATTTACAAGAAAGTGAGTGGGAGCTCTGTAGCATTTCTCATATTGTATGTGGATGACATACTGTTGATGGGAAATGATATAGAATTCTTGGAAAGCATAAAGTCCTACTTGAACAAGTGTTTTTCAATGAAGGACCTTGGAGAAGCTGCTTATATATTAGGCATCAAGATCTATAGAGATAGATCGAGACGCCTCATTGGTCTTTCATAGAGTACGTACCTTGACAAGATATTGAAGAAGTTCAAAATGGATCAGTCAAAGAAAGGGTTCTTGCATGTATTGCAAGGTACGAGATTGACCATGGCTCAATGCCCGACCACGGCAGAAGATAGAGAAAATATGAGTGTCGTCCCCTATGCCTCGGCCATAGGGTCTATCATGTATGCTATGCTGTGTACCAGACCTGATGTAAACCTTGCCGTAAGTTTGGTAGGAAGTTACCAAAGTAATCCCGGCATGGAACACTGGACAGCGGTCAAGAATATCCTGAAGTACCTGAAAAGGACTAAGGACATGTTTCTCGTGTATGGAGGTGACGAAGAGCTCGTCGTAAAGGGTTACGTCGATGCTAGCTTTGACACAGATCTGGATAACTCTAAGTCACAAACCGGATACGTGTATATTTTGAATGGTGGGGCAGTAAGCTGGTGCAGTTGCAAGCAAAGCGTTGTGGCGGGATCTACATGTGAAGCGGAGTACATGGCAGCCTCGGAGGCAGCACAAGAAGCAGTCTGGGTGAAGGAGTTCATTATCGACCTAGGAGTCATACCCAATGCGCCGGGCCCGATGACTCTCTTCTGTGACAACACTGGAGCTATTGCCCTTGCCAAGGAGCCCAGGTTTCACAGGAAGACCAGGCATATCAAGCGTCGCTTCAACTCCATTCGTGAAAGTGTTCAAAATGGAGACATAGAGATTTGTAAAGTACATACGGACCTAAATGTAGCAGATCCGTTGACTAAACCTCTCCCTAGAGCAAACCATGATCAACACCAGAACTGCATGGGTGTTCGATTCATCACAATGTAACTAGAATATTGACTCTAGTGCAAGTGGGAGACTGTTGGAGATATGCCCTAGAGGCAATAATAAAATGGTTATTATTATATTTTATTGTTCATGATAATTGTCAATTGTTCATGCTATAATTGTGTTATCCAGAAATCATAATACATGTGTGAATACATAGACCACAACACGTCCCTAGTGAGCCTCTAGTTGACTAGCTCGTTGATCAAAAGATAGTCATGGTTTCCTGACTATGGACATTGGATGTCATTGATAACGGGATCACATCATTAGGAGAATGATGTGATGGACAAGACCCAATCCTAAGCTTAGCTCAAAGATCGTGTAGTTCGTTTGCTGTAGCTTTTCTGAATGTCAAGTATCATTTCGTTAGACCATGAGATTGTGCAACTCCTGGATACCGTAGGAGTGCCTTGGGTGTGCCAAACGTCACAACGTAACTGGGTGACTATAAAGGTACATTACAGGTATCTCCGAAAGTGTCTGTTGGGTTGCCACGAATCGAGAGTGGGATTTGTCACTCCATATGACGGAGAGGTATCTCTAGGCCCACTCGGTAATGCATCATCATAATGAGCTCAATGTGATCAAGTGGTTGATCATGGAATCATGCATTACGGTATGAGTAAAGTGACTTGTCGGTAACGAGACTGAACAAGGTATTGGGATACCGACGATCGAGTCTCGGGCAAGTAACGTACCGATTGACAAAGGGAATTGTATACGGATTGATTGAATCCTCGACATCGTGGTTCATCCGATGAGATCATCGTGGAGCATGTGGGAGCCAACATGGGTATCCAGATCCCGTTGTTGGTTATTGATCGGAGAGTCGTCTCGGTCATGTCTACATGTCTCCCAAACCCGTAGGGTCTACACACTTAAGGTTCGGTGACGCTAGGGTTGTTAGGAAGACTTGTATGTGATTACCGAATGTTGTTCGGAGTCCCAGATGAGATCCCGGATGTCACGAGGAGTTCCGGATTGGTCCGGAGGTAAAGATTTATATATGGGAAGTTGTCATACGGTCGCCGGAAAGGTTCAGAGATATATCGGTATTGTACCGGGGCCACCGGAGGGGTTCCGGGGGGTCCACCGGGAGGGGCCACCTCTTCCGGAGGGCCTTATGGGCTGTATGGAGAAGGGAACCAGCCCAAGTGGGCTGGGGCGCCACACCCCCCTAGGGCCCATGCGCCTAGGGTTGGGGGAAACCCTAAGGGGGGCGCCCCCTTGCTTGGGGGGCAAGCCCCCCTCCCCTTGGCCGCCCCCCCCCCCCTTAGATCTCATCTAGAGGGGGCCGGCCCCCTTCCCCTATAAATAGAGGGGTGAGGGGAGGGCTTCATAGAACATCCAAGGCGCAGCCCCTCCCCTCCACAACACCTCTCCTCCTCCGTAAGAGCTTGGCAAAGCCCTGCCGGAGTACTGCAGCTTCACCACCACGCCGTCGTGCTGCTGTTGGAGGCCTCTTCCTCAACCTCTCCCTCCTCCTTGCTGGATCAAGGCGCGGGAGACGTCCTCACTCCATACGTGTGTTGAACGCGGAGGTACCGTCCGTTCGGTGCTAGGATCTTCGGTGATTTGGATCACGACGAGTACGACTCCATCAACCCCGTTCTCTTGAACGCTTCCGATCGCGATCTACAAGGGTATGTAGATGCACTCCTCTTTCCCTCGTTGCTAGATGACTCCATAGATTGATCTTGGTGATGCGTAGAAAATTTTGAAATTCTGCTACGTTTCCCAATAGCTCGGTCCTTGAGAAGGTTAAAACAACACTAACTTGACGAACTATCGTTGTGGTTTTGATGCGTAGGTAAGAACAGTTCTTGCTCAGCCCATAGCAGCCACGTAAACCTTGCAACAACAAAGTAGAGGACGTCTAACTTGTTTTTGCAGGGCATGTTGTGATGTTATATGGTCAAGACATGATGCTATATTTATTGTATGAGATGATCATGTTTTCTAATAGAGTTATCGGCAACTGGCAGGAGCCATATGGTTGTCGCTTTATTGTATGCAATACAATCGCCCTGTAATTGCTTTACTTTATCACTAAGTGGTAGCGATGGTCGTAGAAGCAATAGTTGGCGAGACGACAATGATGCTACGATGGAGATCAAGGTGTCGCGCCGGTGACGATGGTGATCATGACGGTGCTTTGGAGATGGAGATCAAAGGCACAAGATGATGATGGCCATATCATATCACTTATATTGATTGCATGTGATGTTTATCCTTTATGCATATTATTCTGCTTTGTTCTTATTCTGCTTTGTTTTACGGTGGCATTATAAGATGATCTTTCACTAAATTTCAAGGTAAAAGCGTTCTCCCTGAGTATGCACCGTTGCCAAAGTTCATCGTGCCGAGACACCACGTGATGATCGGGTGTGATAAGCTCAACGTTCATCTACAACGGGTGTAAGACAGTTTTACACACGCAGAATACTCAGGTTAAACTTTACGAGCCTAGCATATGCAGATATGGCATCGGAACACTGAGACCGAAAGATCGAGCGTGAATCATATAGTAGATATGATCAACATAGTGATGTTCACCATTGAAAACTACTCCATTTCACGTGATGATCAGTTATGGTTTAGTTGTTATGGATCACGTGATCACTTAGATGATTAGAGGGATGTCTATCTAAGTGGGAGTTCTTAAGTAATATGATTAATTGAACTTAAATTTATCATGAACTTAGTATCTGATAGTATTTTGCTTGTCTATGTTATTGTAGATAGATGGCCCGTGATGTTGTTCCGTTGAATTTTAATGCGTTCCTTGAGAAAGCAAAGTTGAAAGATGATGGTAGCAATTACACGGACTGGGTCCGTAAATTGAGGATTATCCTCATTGCTGCACAGAAAAATTACGTCCTGGAAGCACCGCTGGGTGCCAAACCCGCTGCAGGAGCAACGCTAGATGTTATGAATGTTTGGCAGAGCAAAGCTGATGACTACTCAATAGTTCAGTGTGCCATGCTTTACGGCTTAGAACCGGGACTTCAACAACATTTTGAACGTCATGGAGCATATGAGATGTTCCAGGAGTTGAAGTTAATATTTGAAGCAAATGCCCGGATTGGGAGATACGAAGTCTCCAATAAGTTCTACAGCTGCAAGATGGAGGAGAATAGTTCTTCAGTGAACATATACTCAGAATGTCTGGGTACCATAATCACTTGACTTAGCTAGGAGTTAATCTTCTGGTTGATAGTGTCATTGACAGAGTTCTTCAATCAGTGCCACCAAGCTACAAGAGCTTCGTGGTGAACTATAATATGCAATGGATGGATAAGACGATTCCCGAGCTCTTCGCAATACTAAAGGCTGCTGAGGTAGAAATCAAGAAAGAGCATCAAGTGTTGATGGTCAACAAGACCACCAGTTTCAAGAAAAAGGGTAAATGTGTCGGCGTTCTGGGAACAGGGGTCCCCAGACTTGCCTACATGTGGCCCGCAGCGTGGCTGAGCCAGCAGGCCGAGCGGCCCATCTTCACCAACAAAACACCCAAGACCCTCGCGAGGAGCCAAGCTTTGTGAGGCGGACGATGCAAGACCTCCTCTGGAGTGGCCTAGCTAGGCAGGCTCGCGAGGAGCGGAGATATAAAGGCGAGGCGAACCTCATGAGGCTCTCGTGACATGAGCCGTGATGATCGACACCAGGTGGGCGCCAGCGCGCACAGCGTCCTTGTTTCCTCTTTGGTGCAAAGTGGGCAAGCGTAGCCGCGGAGTACAAAGGCATCAGGCAAAGGTTGTCATTTTGGTGCAACAAGACCAAGACCAAGGACTGCAAGACGGAGGTCATCGTGGAGCCCAGAACAGCGTCACCACCAGAACTTTGTGCAGGCGAAGACTACTTTTGTCAGGATAGCTTGTACTAGCTGCCCCCCTTCAAATTAGCCCACCATTGTTGGCTCCCTTCCCGCTCGATATTTGGGAAGAGGACCAGGGCCTCTATAAATAGGACTAGCCACCACAGTAGACAGGACGATCGAATCTTGGTTAGAGAGAGGGGACGATCTCATCTTAGCTTGAGAGAGACCACCCACCCACACACACACACACACACACACACAAGCTCACCGAGCTCAAGAACGCCTCAACTTTAGGAGGCCGTTCTTCCCTTGTATTGCTCACCATCAGCCCAAGAGGCAATCCACCACCACCACACTTGAGTAGGGTATTACACCACAACGGTGGCCCGAACCAGTATAAACCCTGTGTCCATCTGTGTTGTGAGTTCGTCCGCGAGATCCTAGCAGGCTAGAGCGTAGATCGATTGAAGGGAAAGGCTTCACGCGCTCCCCAATGTTCGAACCTTAAGGGTTTGACGGGACCCCATACCCCGACATTTGGCGCGCCAGGTAGGGGTGCGATGTAGCTTCCCTTCCATCAGTTCGTCGCTCCGTCGATCCGTCGTCTCGTTGTCGGAGTCTCGCCGCGCTCGAGCTGAGCGTTGGGCCGCCCTCGCCGCTCGCGTCACTCAGACGGCTCCCATCGGCGGGACGCCTCGCCGTTCTCTGTCCCCCCGCCGCCAATGCTGCCACCGGCCCGGTGGGAAACGAGCAGCAGGCGTCCTCGCAGCATCCTTCGGTGCGGCAGGACGGCCGCACCGCTACTCCATCACTCACTCCTGCTGGCTCCTCGTCCCACGCGCACCGCGCTCCTCTGGAGGCGCGGCCCGCGCTCATCGCGGTAAACGAGCTCCTGCGTTACCGCTCTGTTGATGACATCAATGAGGAGTGGCTCAACAGCGTTGCCGAGCTCGTCCGTGCCGCGGGGGCCTCTCTGGCGCCGTCTCACTCTCTGCCTCCCGCTCAGCAGGCTGCGGGCAACGGGGCTCGTGGCGCGCCTCCACCACCTCGACCCCAAGACGGTGCCTTGGCGCCAAGGCGCGCGCCTCCGCGGCGTGATCCGACGCGCCCGGCGCCCGCGCGTGAAGAAAGGAGCTGCCAAGAAATTCCGCGACCGCGAGAAGCTGCACCAGCGCTCCCCATGCCACCTCGTCAAGGCCGCGTGCTGCCTGCAGTGGCACAGCACGGACCTCGCCAAGACCAAGCTCCGCCCCCGAAGTGGGCCCCGGCAACCACGGTAGGCTGCCGCGCCTTCACCCCTGAGCTATGCAGTGTTGCCTGGCCAGGCAAGTTCAAGCCAGATCTGCCTCCTCGGTACGACGGCACTGCCGACCCTGCGGAGTTCCTACAGCTCTATGAGTTGAGCATTGAAGCGGGCAACAGCGACGAAAAAGTCATGGCGAACTGGTTTCCCATGGCTCTCAAGGATGGGGCCCGCTCCTGGCTCCTGAACCTGCAGCACGGCTCGATCTCCTCCTGGGACGAGATGCGTGACCACTTCGTCGCCAACTTCCAGGGCACTCGTGACCGCCCACCAGTCGCGGGCAACCTACGCCGCATCAAGCAACAGGTAGGAGAGACCCTCCAGAAGTACATCCAGTGCTTCAACAGCACCCGCCTCAAGATCCCCAAGGTCACGGACGAGGCAATCATCTCCGTGTTTTTTGATGGGGTCCGCGACGTCAAGATAAAGGAAGAGTTGGCAATCCATGAGGAGCTTTGCACGTCTCAGGAGTTGTTCAACCTGGCGACCAGGTGCGCAAGAGCTGAGGAGGGGCGCCTCTCTCTCCTTGAGCTGCCAGCTGCAGGAGTGGAGGAAAAGAAGGCCATGACCAAAGACGTGAAGCGCAAAGAGGCAGTAGTACTCACAGCAGAACCCGGCACCAAGCGAGGCAGAGATCAGCCCGAGTCATCCAAGAATGGCAGCCCATTCTGCGCCCAGGCCCGGCCCGGATGGGGGGCAGGGGGGCGGCCGCCCCGGGCCCCCAAAATCCAGGGGGCCCTCCCCGGCCGGCATGCAGGTAGCCAATGTGCTAGTGCTTAAAAAACTATGGATTGTGGGTCGTGTTAGGAAGGCAGCCAGGCGTTGACGCCGGCAGATTAGCAATTCATTTCTATTCCTTTTCTTTTGGTGAATCGACTCCTTCCTATTCCATCACGTACAAATCCTCTAATTTTGCGCCGTACATCTGCTCTAGTACGCCGCCGTCCTGGTCATTTTCTCCTAAATTCTGATCGCCAGTTCGTCCTCTCGTCAATCTATTTCCGTGCACCTAGATCTCCAGACTAGTACGCGACGGCGCTCTGCTCTGCCGCCTTCAGGCGCTAGACAAGCGCACACTCATCACTGATTCGTCAAATTCTAGATCCAAACGCAAACAAGTACACATCGCATCAATCCAAGGTATGTTACCATTCCCTAATCCCTACTCTCTATACATATATTACTATAATTAAGTAATTTATTTACCCCTCGCATATATTTTCACCTAGGTGAAAATTGAATATAATGTGTGGATGACCCGATACAATAGTAAAGAGAAGCTATTAATAATTTGTTCAAGAGCAGTACTAGTGCTTCGATGAACCCAAATAATCAGTTGACAATAGTTGTTGTGTTGGAAGAGAAACATATTAAAGGAAATTCTGAATCTGAGCAAGGAAAAAAATATTGGCATCAATATCAGTGAAAATAATGTAAGTGGTCTTGAGAGTACAGTTAATTCATATTAGGGGCCATGCCGAATTTGCTAGTGTTGATGAACATCTAGTTTACCTTTTTCTGAATTGAAGTTTGCGAAATTCACTTTGCCGGATGGTGTAACTCTATTGAGTAGTTTTTACTATATCAGAGAGTTTGATTGTTAACCTAATGTGTCTATTGTTTATTACATCTTATTTACAGTGCCCATGACTATCGCATCGGCTAAAAGAAAATTTTCTATGTTAAGTTATTGAGGAGGTCAACAATGACCCATGAATTTAAATGGTTTGGCAACAATTAATCTGTATCGAGAAGAAATTATTGGAAGAAATGACATCAACCACATTATAAGTGAATTTGCATCTGGCAATGATAAAAAAGTAAAGGTAATATGTATAATTACTTGATACATATACCCTTTTTGCATACATTTAAGTGCTTGTTGGTAACATTTCATATATACATATATTCATTATTATCATTATTATTATTATTATTTGTGTTTATACTAAGGGCCCCGAGGTTTAGTTTCGCCCCGGGCCCCCAAAATCTCAGGAACGGCCATGTCTGCGCCTTCCACAACCTGAACACCCACAACACCAGCGATTGTCAAGAGCTCAGAGCCATCCGGAAAGGACGCTTCGGCCGACGCCCCGAGCGCAACGACTGGGGCTACGGCCTTGGAGGCGGACGCTGGGACGACCATGGCCCGCGCCAGGAGTGGCATGACCGGCCCCGTGAGGACCGCTGGCAGGACCAACCTCGCAAGGGCGCATGGAGGGACCCGCCTCGTGAGGATCGCCCCCAAGGCAACGCTGGTCTTCCCCCGTTGCCGCCGCCAAGGAGGAACGACGACCACCACCAGGACGAGGGGGCTGGGGGCTTCCAGGAGCCGCGCGCGATCACTTGCATCCTGGGCGGCGCTCAGGCTCCAGCCTCTCAGTGCATCTTCAAACATTTCGCTCGCGAAGTAAATGCGGCGCTCCCGAAGCTCGAGGCCACGCGCCCACTCCGGTGGTCCCAATGCGCCATCACCTTCAGCTCGGCCGGCCAGCTCAAGTGCGCAGCCACCGCTGGCACACTCCCTATGCTGTGTGATACGTCTCCAACGTATCTACTTTTCCAAACACTTTTGCCCTTGTTTTGGACTCTAACTTGAATGATTTGAATGGAACTAACCCGGACTGACGCTGTTTTCAGCAGAATTACCATGGTGTTATTTATGTGTAGGAGCAAACGTTCTCGGAATGACCTGAAACTTCACGGAGACAGTTTTCAGAAATAAGAAAAATACCTTCCAAAGATGAAGGCCAGGGGGCCACCGTCTCTCCACGAGGGTGGGGGCGCGCCTGCCCCCCTAGGGCGCGCCCCCCTACCTCATGGCCCCCCTGTTGCGTCTCCGACTCCAGCTCCACCTCCATATATTGAGTTTCGATGAGAAAAAAACAGGGGAAGAAATCATCGCGTTTTACGATACGGAGCCGCCGCCAAGCCCTAAAACCTCTCGGGAGGGCTGATCTGGAGTCTGTTCGGGGCTCCGGAGAGGGGAATCCGTCTCCATCGTCATCATCAACCATCCTCCATCACCAATTTCATGATGCTCACCGCCGTGCGTGAGTAATTCCATCGTAGGCTTGCTGGACGTTGATGGGTTGGATGGGATCTATCATGCAATCGAGTTAGTTTTGTTAGGGTTTGATCCCTAGTGTCCACTATGTTCTGAGATTGATGTTGCTATGACTTTGCTATGCTTAATGCTTGTCACTAGGGCCCGAGTGCCATGATTTTAGATCTGAACCTATTATGTTGTCATCAATATATGAGTGTTCTTGATCCTATCTTGCAAGTCTATAGTCACCTATTATGTGTTATGATCCGTTAACCCTGAAGTGACAATAATCGGGATACTTACCGGTGATGACCGTAGTTTGAGGAGTTCATGTATTCACTATGTGTTAATGCTTTGTTCCGGTAATCTATTAAAAGGAGGCTTTAATATCCCTTAGTTTCCGTAAGGACCCCGCTACCACGGGAGGGTAGGACAAAAGATGTCATGCAAGTTCTTTTCCATAAGCACGTATGACTATATTCGGAATACATGCCTACATTATATTAATGAACTGGAGCTAGTTCTGTGTCACCCTAGATTATGACTGTTACATGATGAACCGCATCCGGCATAATTCTCCATCACCGATCCATTGCCTACGAGCTTTTCATATATTGTTCTTCGCTTATTTACTTTTCCTTTGCTATTGCTATCATCACTACAAACTACCAAAAATATTACTTTTACTATTGTTACCTTTTGCTACCGTTACCACCACTATCATATTACTTTGCTACTAAACACTTTGCTGCAGATATTAAGTTTCCAGGTGTGGTTGAATTGACAACTCAGCTGCTAATACTTGAGAATATTCTTTGGCTCCCCTTGTGTCGAATCAATAAATTTGGGTTGAATACTCTACCCACGAAATTGTTGCGATCCCCTATACTTGTGGGTTATCAAGACTATTTTCTGGCGCCGTTGCCGGGGAGCATAGCTCTATTCTTTGAGTCACTTGGGATATATATCTGCTTATCATTATGAAGAACATGAGAGATCCAAAAACCAAGATCTATCCCTCAACTACGAGGAGAGGTAAGGAACTGCCATCTAGCTCTGCACTTGATTGACCTTCTGTTTTGGGTAAGCTTGTGACACCTACACCTGCTTCTGCTATTCGTTCTGATATGTCGCATGTTATTGATGATGCCACTTCTGCTATGCATGATACTTATGATGAAACTACCTCTATGCCTGATACTACTATGCCACTTAGTGCTTTTCTTGATGAACAACTTGCTAGGGCTAGAGAGATTGAAAATATTGAATCTGATGATACTGATGAAAGTGATGATGAAGAACCACTTGCTATTCCTAAGGGTTATGTTTTTTATCAAGATGCTTCTTTAGCCATTTTAGCTTGCAGAAATAGAACTGAACTTAAAAAATTATTAGCTAAATGGAGTAAGAAATCTCTAAATGCTAGAATGAAACCTGACCCTGCTTTTGCTACTTCGCCTATCTTTGTTACTCATAAGGATTATGAATTCTCTGTTGATCCTGATATAATTACTTTGGTGGAATCTGATCCTTTTCATGGTTATGAATTTGAAACTGTTGTGGCACAACTTACTAAATTAAATGATATAGCTACCCTGTTCACTAAAGATGAGAGAACTTGCTACTTTTATATCCTTAAAATATTTCCATTCTCATTAAAGGGTGATGCTAAGATATGGTTTAATTCTCTTGATCCTCGTTGTGTGCGTAGTCCCCAGGATATGATTTATTACTTCTCTGCTAAATATTTCCCTGCTCATAAGAAACAAGCTGCTTTAATGGATATATATAATTTTGTGCAAATTGAAGAAGAGAGTCTCCCACGAGCTTGGGGGAGGCTTCTCCAATTACTTAATGCTTTGCCTGATCATCCTCTTAAGAAAAATGAAGTACTTGATATCTTTTATAATGGACTAACCGATGCCTCCAGAGATTACCTGGATAGTTGTGCTGGTTCTGTTTTCAAGGAAAGAGCGCCGGATGAAGCTGAAATTCTATTGAATGATATGTTGACAAATGAAAATAATTGGACACCTCCGGAGCCAATTCCTGAGCCTATTCCTAAACCAACTCCGAAGAAGAGGGGTATTCTATTTCTCAGTCCTGAAGATATGCAAGAGGCAAAGAAATCTATGAAAGAAAAGGGTATTAAAGCTGAAGATGTTAAGAATTTACCTCCTTTTGAAGAAATACATGGTCTTAATTTACCGCTGTTGAAGAAACATATAATCCAAATCCTTTACCTATTGAAGAAACTCATGGTCTTGACAACCCGACACAGGTAGTAAAGGTAAATTCTCTCTATAGATATGATAAAGCTGTAATCCCATTTACTAAAATTGCTAGCCCATGCTTAGATGAGTTTGATAAATTTATGGCTAAGCAAGAAGATTTTAATGCTTATTTTGGTAGACAATTAAAATACAATTCAAATATGCTTGGACACTTGGGTGATTATATGGCTAATGTCAAAGGTGAACTTAAACTTATTACTCCCTCCATTTTTATATACATGGCCACAAACACATATTATAGGTACCAAGGCAAAAGTAAATGTGTGCTTAAGTTCATATTGCAAGCCAGGTTGTCTCCTTGTTTGTCGTGTTAATTAATGCATATTTTTCTGTCCCACATACAACAAGCCAATGCTCTCACTCCTTTTGGTTGATTAATGAGGCACATGCAAGGGATAATTAATGTCCATATTTGTTAGTACGAGGCAAACACCATCAATTTTGTCTCGATTAGTGTGTGTGGCCTTGTATAGCTGCAAATTGTAATTTTGATTGTGGCCTTGTATATAAAAATGGAGGGAGTAGTAAACATGCTTCTATGGTTACCACTCAACTAGAACAAGTACTTAAAGCTCAAAATGATTTGCTCAATGAATTGAATAGTAAAGATAATGATTATGCTGTTAGAGTGGCTACTAGAACTGGTAGAATGACTCAGGAACCTTTGTATCCTGAAGGCCATACTAAGAGAATTGAGCAAGATTCTCAGAGAAATATTTTAGATGCACCTAGTTCTTCTAAAAATAAGAAAACGAAAAATGATAGGACTTTGCATGCTCCTAGTGATCCTATTTTTGAAACACCTGAGAATCCAAATGATATTTCTATTTCTGATGCTGAAACACAACCTGGTAATGAACCTGAAACTAGTGATAATGCTCATGATGATGCTCAACCTAGTAATGATAATGATACAGAAATTGAACCTGTTGTTGATCTTGATAACCCACAATCAAAGAATCAACATTATGATAAAAAAGATTTTGTTGCTAGGAAACATGGTAAATAAAGAGAGCCTTGGGTTCATAAACCCATGCATTTTCCTCCCAAACCATCCAAGAAAAAGGATGATGAGGATTTTGAGCGCTTTGCTGAAATGATTAGACCTATCTTTTTGCGTATGCGATTAACTGATATGCTCAAAACCAATCATTATGCTAAGTACATGAAAGGTATAATTACAAATAAAAGAAAGATACCGGAAGCTGAAATTTCCACCATGCTTGCTAATTATACTTTTAAGGGTGGAATACCAAAGAAACTTGGAGATCCAAGAGTACCCACTATACCATGCTCTATTAAAAGAAACTATGTTAAAACTGCTTTATGTGATCTTGGAGTCGGTGTTAGTGTTATGCCTCTCTCTTTATATCGTAGACTTGATTTGAATAAGTTGACACCTATTGAAATATCTTTGCAAATGGCTGATAAATCAACTACTATACCTGTAGGTATTTGTGAGGATGTGCCTGTTGTAGTTGCAAATGTTACTATTTTAACGGACTTGGTTATTCTTGATATTCCCGAGGACGATAGTATGTCTATTATTCTTGGAAGACCCTTTTTGAATACTGCAGGGGCTGTTATTGATTGCACTAAAGGCAATGTCACTTTTCATGTTAATGGCAATGAGCATACGGTACACTTTCCGAGGAAACAACCTCAAGTTCATAGCATCAACTCTATTGGAAAAATTCCATTGATTATATTTGGAGGTTTTGAATTTCCTCTTCCTACTGTCAAGAAGAAATATGATATTCTTATTATTGGGGATGTGCATATCCCCCTTGAGGTAACATAGTGTTATTCGAAATTTCTCCGGTTCCATGTTATTCGGAATGAGTTCATTAACAAGACTTGATCAACCTTGTTAGTGGATTCCTTTTGATGATCATGAGATGGATGAAACTAGAAGGCACAACTTTTTGTATCCCACTTTTGCTTTCTGTTATTTATATTAAATAAAATAAAATAATTATTTGTCTGTCTATTATCTGATCAGACGTGCAATATAAAAATACCTCAAAAATAAAAGTTCTCCAAATTCCCTGAAAATTAATTATGATTTTTTGTAGAATATTTGAGGATTTATGGAACAGAGAACACACCAGGGGGGCCAACCACCTTGCCACAAGGGTGGAGGGCGCGCCCACCCCTCTAGAGCGCGCCCCCTGCCTTGTGGGCCCATGGTGGCCCTCCTCCACTTATTCTTGCACCCACACACTTCATATTCCTCCCACAAACACGAATAACCAGCTCAAGCACGAGTTCTAGCTCACCTTGCTGCCATTTTCAATCTCCTTGCTCAAAGCACCTCTCACAAAACTGCTTGGGGAGATTGTTCCTTGGTATGTGACTCCTCCATTGGTCCAATTAGTTTTTGTTCTAGTGCTTTATTCATTGCAAATTTTTGTTGCGTAGGTGACCCTGTTCTTGAGCTTGCATGTCAAATTTAAATGGTAAAAAGTAGTTTTGATGCATGATATAGGCCCTAGGCACTTGTAGGAGTAGTTGCTATCAATATTATTGAGTGTGCTTTACTTCTATTTTGAAGTTACTAAAAAATTCAGAATTTTTCAGAAAATGATGAGTTGAGGGGCTCATCGAGCCAAAGCTCGAAGGAAAAGGCACCAAAGCCTAAGTATAATCTGCCTCGCACCGCGGAGGTTCGGGCGTGTGAATGGCCTTCCGAGGATTTCTTAAGAGCAGCCGGGATTTATGAAGATTTTCATAAATTGGCTCAGACTGCAGGCCTTACCGCTTTCCTCCACGACCAATGCGATCAGTATCTCTTGCTCACAAATACCTTTGTGCAAAACTTTCATTTCATTCTAGGAACTCACCACCTACGGTGGAGTTTCATTTATATGATGAGCATAAGGAGATGTCATTTTATGATTTTTGTCGGATTTGTTTAGTCCCTTTTGAGGGCAACAAACCACATCATGACGATGTGGAAGGATTTATTGACACTATCACTGTAGGGGAAACTAGGAAGGTTTCCAATGCACGACTCACTAGCATTCACTTTCCTGTTTTACGTTATTTTGCATTATTTGCTAGTCGTTGCTTAATTGGTCGCAGAAACTGTGGAAACCTGAGTATCCCTGATATTATTATTTTGCACCACGGTTTATACGGTGATAACTCTTTTAGTATGGGCGGCATTATTGCCAAACGGTTAAGTCTGAACCGTACCAAGGGCCCCATCTTTGGAGGCATCTATGCTACACACCTAGCTGCACATTTTAACATACCCATTAGGCATGCTGAGAAGGAAGAAAAAGTGTTGCCTCATGTTTATCTAGATTATAAAAGTATGGTGGCGCATGATTTTATTGTTAAGAATAGGGAAGGAGAGCTTAAATATCAATTGTTCTTTAATAAACATCATCCTGAGACTATTACCTTGCCTGCTCCTTCTTTGTTTGATTTGACTGTAGGCACGTACCTTGTTCCGTTGATGGCTATCCACGCCTACCGGAACCCTGCACCAGCCGAGGAGCCAGAGCCGGAACCACAATTTGATCATTCACGACAGTCTAATTATCAGTGGGATCCGGAGATGATTGTCAGCCAGTGGCAATCGGAGTCTTCCTCGTCTGCACCACAGTACGACCCCAACTATTATTATGGATATCAGCCAGGTCAGCCGTGGCCATAAACCAACTTAGGCCAAAAGCCTAAGCTTGGGGGAGTACATATTTCTGACCGACATTACATTTATGCTCACACACTCATTGCTTGATGTCGGTTCTCATACTTTTTCATTGTATCGTCCATGCTAGTTTATTTTCCCTTTTTATGCTTTCTTCTTGTGTGTTTAATAAACCTTAAGAAAAACCAAAAAAATTAGTTGCAGCTGTTAATCAGTTTAATTTCCATGCTTGTAGTAGTAATTAAAAAGAAAACCCAAAAATATTTCATGTTCTTCTTTTGCTTGTTGGGAGCTTTCCTGTGTAAATAGTTTTATTTCTTTTCTTTTCTTTGGGGGTCGATAGGAGAAGACCATAATTAAATTGTTGAAGTGGTTCTTATATGCATTATTTTTTATCTGACAAAAGAGCCCATATTGCCTTGTTTTCTCCTGTTTATTGAAAGCTTGCAGATTCCAGCTTAGTCCAATGCACGTGCACTATTATTATTATTCACACTATTCGGTCGTGCAAGTGAAAGGCAATTATGATGATATATGATGGAATGGCTGAGATGAGAAAAGCTGGTATGAACTCGACCTCTTTTGTTTTTGTAAATATGATTAGTTCATCGTTCCTGATTCAGCCTATTATGAATAAACATGTTTGCAATGACAACTAGAGATCATAGTTTCTTGTGCCATGCTTGATTAGCTATGAGTTATAATGGTTTACCTTGCATGCCAACATGCTATTAAAATGGTTATGATGTGATATGATAGGGTGGTATCCTCCTCTGAATGATTTAAGTGACTTGACTTAGCACATGTTCACGCATGTAGTTGAAACAAAATCAACATAGCCTTCATGATATTTATGTTCATGGTGGATTATATCCTACTCATGCTTGCATTCAGTGTTGATTAATTTTAATGCATGTTCATGACTGTTGTCGCTCTCTAGCTGGTCGCTTCCCGGTCTTTTGCTAGCCTTCACCTGTACTAAGCGGGAATACTACTTGTGCATCAAATCCCTTAAACCCCAAAGTTATTCCAAATGAGTCCACTATACCTACCTACATACGGTATCTACCTGCCGTTCCAAGTAAATTTGTATGTGCCAAACTCTAAACCTTCAAATAAATATCCTGTTTTGTATGCTCGAATAGCTCATGTATCAGCTAGGGTTGTCTGTATCTTCCATGTTAGGCGGGTTATTCTCAAGAGGAGTGGACTCCGCTCCTCACTCACGATATAAATGGCTGGTCACCGGGATGCCCAGTCCCATGCTTTATGCAAACTAAATCAAAATAATTGCAAACAAAACTCCCCCTGGGACTCTTGTTAGTTGGAGGCACTCGTTGTTTCGAGCAAGCCATGGATTGATGCTTGTGGTGGAAGGGCGAGTATAAACTTTACCATTCTATTTGGGAACCGCCTATAATGTGTGTAGCATGGAAGATATCACCATCTCTTGGTTGTTATGTTGATAATGAAAGTATACCGCTCAAAATATTATTCACCTCTATTTCAAAACCGAGCTCTGGCACCTCTACGAATCCCTGCTTCCCTCTACGAAGGGCCTATCTATTTACTTTTATGCTGAGTCATCATCCTCTTATTAAAAAGCACCAGTTGGAGAGCACCGCTGTCATTTGCATTCATTACTGTTAGTTTACATTGAGTATGACTTGACTGGATCTCTTCTACCATGAATTACAATGTCTAGTCAGTCCTTGGTCTTTAAAGGTGCTCTGCATTTATGTTTTGCGGTCTTAGAAAGGGCTAGCGAGATATGATGTTCTACCACACAACATTCTTCTTGTAGACATTGTTGGGCCTCCAAGTGCAGAGGTTTGTAGGACAGTAGCAAATTTCCCTCAAGTGGATGACCTAAGGTTTATCAATCCGTAGGAGGCGTAGGATGAAGATGATCTCTCTCAAGCAACCCTGCAACCAAATAACAAAGAGTCTCTTGTGTCCCCAACACACCCAATACAATGGTAAATTGTATAGGTGCACTAGTTTGGCGAAGAGATGGTGATACAAGTGGTATATGGATAGTAGATAAAGGTATTTGTAATCTGAAATAATAAAAACAGCAAGGTAGCAAGTGATAAAAGTGAGCGTAAACGGTATTGCAATGCGTTGAAACAAGGCCTAGGGTTCATACTTTCGCTAGTGTAAGTTCCCTCAATAATACTAACATAATTGGATCATAAAAATATCCCTCAACATGCAACAAAGAGTCACTCCAAAGTCACTAATAGCGGAGAACGAACGAAGAGATTATGGTAGGGTACGAAACCACCTCAAAGTTATTCTTTCCAATCAATCCGTTGGGCTATTCCTATAAGTGTCACAAACATCCCTAGAGTTCGTACTAGAATAACACCTTAAGACACAAATCAACCAAAACCCTAATGTCACCTAGATACTCCAATGTCACCTCAAGTATCCGTGGGTATGATTATACGATATGCATCACACAATATCAGATTCATCTATTCAACCAACACAAAGGACCTCAAAGAGTGCCCCAAAGTTCTACCGGAGAATCACTACAAAAACGTGTGCCAACCCCTATGCATAGGTTCATGGGCGGAACCTACAAGTTGATCACCAAAACATACATCAAGTGAATCACGTGATATCCCATTGTCACCACTATCCACGGCAAGACATACATCAAGTGTTCTCAAATCTTTAAAGACTCAATCCGATAAGATAACTTCAAAGGGGAAACTCAATTCATTACAAGAGAGTAGAGGGGGGAAGAAACATCATAGGATCCAAATATAATAGCAAACTCGCGATACATCAAGATCGTATCATCTCAAGAACATGAGAGAGAGATCAAACACATAGCTACTGGTACATACCCTCAGCCCCGAGAGAGAACTACTCCCTCCTCGTCATGGAGAGCACCGGATGATGAAGATGGCCATTGGAGAAGGATTGCCCCCTCCGGAAGGGTGCCGGAACGGGTCTAGATTAGTTTTTGGTGGCTACGGAGGCTTCTGGCGGCGGAACTCCCGATCTAATCTGCGTTCTAGAAGTTTTAGGATACGTGGGTATATATGGGTGAAAGGAGTATGTCGGTGGACCGAAGGGGTGTCCACGAGGCAGGGGGCGCCCCAGGGGGGTGGGCGCGCCCCCTACACTCGTGAGCTCCTCCTTCATCTTCTGACATAGGGTCCAAGTCTATCCCGTAGGTTTCCTTCCAAAAATAACTTCTCTAGTTGATTTTGTTCCGTTTCGACTCCGTTTCATATTCCTTTTCCTCGAAACACTGAAATAGGCATAAAACAACAAATCTGGGCTGGGCCTCCGGTTAATAGGTTAGTCCCAAAAATAATATAAAAGTGGAAAATAAAGCCCAATATTGCCTAAAACAGTAGATAATATAGCATGGAGCAATCACAAATTATAGATACGTTGGAGACGTATCAAGCATCCCCAAGCTTAATTCCTGCTCTTCCTCGAGTAGGTAAATGATAAAAAGATAATTTTGGATGTGGAATGCTAGTTGGCATAATTTCAATGTGATTCTTCTTAATTGTGGCAAGAATATTCAGATCCATAAGATTCAATACAAAAGTTCATATTGGCGTAGAAATAATAATACTTCAAGCATACTAACAAAGCAATCATGTCTTCTCAAAATAACATGGCCAAAGAAAGCTATCCCTACAAAATCATATAGTCTGGCTATGCTCCATCTTCACCACACAAAATATTTAAATCATGCACAACCCCGATGACAAGCCAAACAATTGTTTCATACTTTTGATGTTCTCAAACTTTTTCAATCTTCACACAATACATGAGCGTGAGCCATGGATATAGCAGTATAGGTGGAATAGAGTGGTGGTTGTGGAGAAGACAAAAAGGGGGAAGATAGTCTCACATCAACTAGGCGTATCAACGGGCTATGGAGATTCCCATCAATAGATATCAATGTGAGTGAGTAGGGATTGCCATGCAACGGATGCACTAGAGCTATAAATGTATGAAAGGTCAACAAAAGAAACTAGTGGGTGTGCATCCAACTCGCTTGCTCACGAAGACCTAGGGCATTTTGAGGAAGCCCATCATTGGAATATACAAGCCAAGTTCTATAATGAAAGATTCCCACTAGTATATGAAAGTGACAACATAGGAGACTCTTTATCATGAAGATCATGCTGCTACTTTCAAGCACAAGTGTGGTAAAAGGATAGTATCATTGTCCCTTCTCTATTTTTCTCTCATTTTTTATTTTTTTTATTTGGGCCTTTTCTATTTTTATGGCCTCTTTTCTTTCTTTTTTTATTTGGGCTTCTTTGGCCTCTTTTTTTTATTTGGGCTTCTTTGGCCTCTTTTATTTATTTTTCATCCGGAGTCTCATCCCGACTTGTGGGGGAATCATAGTCTCCATCATCCTTTCCCCAGTAGGACAATGCTCTAATAATGATGATCATCACACTTTTATTTACTTACGACTCGAGAATTACAACTCGATACTTAGAACAAGATATGACTCTATATGAATGCCTCTGGTAGTGTACCGGAATGTGCAATGACTCATGAGTGACATGTATGAAAGAATCATGAATGGTGGCTTTGCCACAAATACGATGTCAACTACATGATCATGCAAAGCAATATGACAATGATGAAGCGTGTCATAATAAACGGAACGGTGGAAGGTTGCATGGCAATATATCTCGGAATGGCTATGGAAATGCCATAATAGGTAGGTATGGTGGCTGTTTTAAGGAAGGTATATGGTGGGTTTAAGGTACCGGCGAAAGTTGCGCGGTACTAGAGAGGCTAGCATGGTGGAAGGGTGAAGTGCGTCTGATCCATGGACTCAACATTAGTCATAAAGAACTCACATACTTATTGCAAAAATCTATTAGTTATCGAAACAAAGTACTACACTCATGCTTCTAGGGGGATAGATTGGTAGGAAAAGACCATCGCTCGTCCCCGACCGCCACTCATAAGGAAGGCAATCAATAAATAAATCATGCTCCGACTTCATCACATAACGGTTCACCATACGTGCATGCTACGGGAATCACAAAGTTTAACACAAGTATTTCTCAAATTCACAACTACTCAACTAGCATGACTCTAATATCACCATCTCCATATCTCAAAACAATTATCAAGTATCAAACTTCTCATAGTATTCAACACACTCATAAGAGAATTTTATTATTAATCTTGTATACCTAGCATATTAGGATTTTAAGAAAATTACCATGCTATTTAAGACTCTCAAAATAATCTAAGTGAAGCATGAGAGTTCAATTGTTTCTATAAAACAAATCTACCACCGTGCTCTAAAATATATAAGTGAAGCACTAGAGCAAATGACAAGCTACTCCGGAAGATATAAGTGAAGATCAATGAGTAGTCGAATAATTATGCAACTATGTGAAGATTCTCTAACATTTAATAATTTCAGATCTTAGTATTCTATTCAAACAGTAAGCAAAGCAAAATAAAATGACATTCTAAGAATAGCAAACATCATGTGAAGAAGCAAAAACTTAGGATCAACCGAAACTAACCATTAATTGTTGAAGAAGAAAGGTGGGATGCCAACCGGGGCATCCCCAAGCTTAGATGCTTGAGACTTCTTGAAATATTATCTTGGGGTGCCTTGGGCATCCCCAAGCTTGAGCTTTTGTGTCTCCTTAATTCCTCTCATATCAAGGTCTCCCTAAATCTCAAAAGCTTCATCCACACAAAACTCAACAAGGACTCGTGAGATAGGTTAGTATAAACCATTGCCAAAACCTTATCATGCTCTACTGTAGAAAACCCCTAAAATTATTATTCAACATTGCATACTAAATGCCTCTGCATATTTAATAGTCCTGTCCTCAAATAGAATCATTAAAGAAGCAAACATATGCAAACAATGCAAACATAACAGCAATCTGCCTAAACAGCATAGTCTGTAAAAAAATCTGCAACATCCATACTTCCCTAGCTCCAAAAATTATGAAAGAAAATTCACACTGTAGTAAATTTATCCGAGCTTAATATGCAAAAGATTTCAACATTTTATCACATTCTGACTTTTCTAGGGAATTATTGCAACAGCGGTAAACTTTTTCTGTTTTCAAACAGCAACATGTATACTTGTAACATAGGCATAGTAAAGGCTATCAATGCCATTTTTTATTGAAATAAAAGATGCAAAACGTTGTCCTAAATAAAAGCAAGAAAATCTTAACAAAATAAATTGACGCTCCAAGCAAAACACATATCATGTGGCGAATAAAAATATAGCTCCAAGTAAAGTTACCGATGAACGAAGACGAAAGAGGGGATGCCTTCCGGGGCATCCCCAAGCTTAGGCTCTTGGCTATCCTTGAATATTACCTTGGGGTGCCTTGGTCATCCCCAATCTTAGGCTCTTGCCACTCCTTATTCCATAGTCCATCGAATCTTTACCCAAAACTTGAAAACTTCACAACACAAAACTTAAGAGAAAACTCGTAAGCTCCGTTAGTATAAGAAAATAAATCACCACTTCAAGGTTCTGTAATTAACTAATTCTTTATTTATATTGGTGTTAAACCTACTGCATTCCAACTTCTCTATGGTTTTTAAACTATTTTACTAGCCATAGATTCATCAAAGTAAGTAAACAACACATGAAAAACAGAATCTGTCAAAAACAGAACAGTCTGTAGTAATATGGATCAAACGTATACTTCTGGAACTCATAAAATTCTCAAATAAATTTCTGGACCTGAGTAATTTATCTATTAATCATCTTCAAAAATAATTAACTAAATATCACTCCCCAAATAAAAATGGCAGCAATTCTTGTGAGCGCTAAAGTTTCTGTTTTTTACAGCATGATCGCAAAGACTTTCCCCAAGTCTTCCCAACGGTTCTACTTGGCACAAACACTAATTAAACACACAAAACCACATCTAAACAGAGGATAGATGGATTATTTATTATTAAACAGGGACAAAAAGCAAGGAGCGAAAATAAAATTGGGTTGCCTCCCAACAAGCGCTATCGTTTAACGCCCCTAGCTAGGCATGATGATTTCAATGATGCTCACATAAAAGATAAGAATTGAAACATAAAGAGAGAATCATAAAGAATATGACTAGCACATTTAAGTCTAACATACTTCCTATGCATAGGGAGTTTGTGAGCAAACAACTTATGGGAACAAGAATCAACTTGCATAGGAAGGTAAAACAAGCATAACTTCAAAACTTTAAGCACATAGAGAGGGAACTTGATATTATTGCAATTCCTACAAGCATATGATCCTCCCTCATAATAATTTTCAGTAGCATCATGAATGAATTCAACAATATAACCATCGCATAAAGCATTCTTTTCATGATCTACAAGCATAGAAAATTTACTACTCTCCACATAAGCAAAATTCTTCTCATGAATAATAGTGGGAGCAAACTCAACAAAATAACTATCATGTGATTGAAAATTAAGATCAAGATGACAAGTTTCATTGTTATCATTGTTCTTTAAAGCATACGTGTCATCACAATAATCATCATAGATATGAGGCATGCTTTCATCATAATAAATTTGCTCATCAAAACTTGGGGGACAAAAAATATCATCTTCATCAAACGTAGCTTCCCCAAGCTTGTGGCTTTGCATATCATTAGCATCATGGATATTCAAGGAATTCATACTAACAACATTGCAATCGTGATCATAATTCAAATATTTAGTGCCAAATATTTTATAGATTTCTTCTTCTAACACTTGAGCACAATTATCATTTCCATCATACCCACGAAAGATATTAAAAAGGTAAAGCGTATGAGACAAACTCAATTCCATTTTTTTGTAGTTTTCTTTTATAAACTAAACTAGTGATAAAACAAGAAACTAAAAGACTCGATTGCAAGATCTAAAGATATACCTTCAAGAGCTAACCTCCCCGGCAACGGCGCCAGAAAAGAGCTTGATGTCTACTACACAACCTTCTTCTTGTAGACGTTGTTGGGCCTCCAAGTGCAGAGGTTTGTAGGACAGTAGCAAATTTCCCACAAGTGGATGACCTAAGGTTAATCAATCCATGGTCTCTCTCAAGCAACCTTGCAACCAAATAACAAAGAGTCTCTTGTGTCCCCAACACACCCAATACAATGGTAAATTGTTTAGGTGCACTAGTTCGGCGAAGAGATGGTGATACAAGTGGTATATGGATAGTAGATAAAGGTATTTGTAATCTGAAATAATAAAAACAGCAAGGTAGCAAGTGATAAAAGTGAGCGTAAACGGTATTGCAATGCGTTGAAACAAGGCCTAGGGTTCATACTTTCGCTAGTGTAAGTTCCCTCAACAATACTAACATAATTGGATCATAAAACTATCCCTCAACATGCAACAAAGAGTCACTCCAAAGTCACTAATAGCGGAGAATGGACGAAGAGATTATGGTAGGGTACGAAACCACCTCAAAGTTATTCTTTCCAATCAATCCGTTGGGCTATTCCTATAAGTGTCAAAAACAGCCCTAGAGTTCGTACTAGAATAACACCTTAAGACACAAATCAACCAAAACCCTAATGTCACCTAGATACTACAATGTCACCTCAAGTATCCGTGGGTATGATTATATGATATGCATCACACAATCTCAGATTCATCTATTCAACCAACACAAAGGACGTCAAAGAGTGCCCCAAAGTTCTACAGGAGAATCACGGCGAAAACGTGTGCCAACCCCTATGCATAGGTTCATGGGCGGAACCCGCAAGTTGATCACCAAAACATACATCAAGTGAATCACGTGATATCCCATTGTCACCACAGATATCCACGGCAAGACATACATCAAGTGTTCTCAAATCTTTAAAGACTCAATCTGATAAGATAACTTCAAAGGGGAAACTCAATTCATTACAAGAGAGTACAGGGGGGAGAAACATCATAGGATCCAAATATAATAGCAAAGCTCGCGATACATCAAGATCGTATCATCTCAAGAACACGAGAGAGAGAGAGAGATCAAACACATAGCTACTGGTACATACCCTCAGCCCCGAGGGAGAACTACTCCCTCCTCGTCATGGAGAGCACCGTGATGATGAAGATGGCCACCGGAGAAGGATTGCCCCCTCCGGCAGGGTGCCGGAACGGGTCTAGATTGGTTTTTGGTGGCTACGGAGGCTTCTGGCGGCAGAACTCCCGATCTAATCTGCGTTCTGGAAGTTTTAGGATACGTGGGTATATATGGGTGAAAGGAGTATGTCGGTGGACCGAAGGGGTGGCCACGAGGCAGGGGGGCGCGCCCCAGGGGGGTGGGCGTGCCCCCTACCCTCGTGAGCTCCTCCTTCATCTTCTGACGTAGGGTCCAAGTCTATCCGGTAGGTTTCCTTCCAAAAATAACTTCTCCAGTTGATTTCGTTCCGTTTCGACTCCGTTTGATATTCCTTTTCCTCGAAACACTGAAATAGGCATAAAACAGCAAATCTGGGCTGGGCCTCCAGTTAATAGGTTAGTCCCAAAAATAATATAAAAGTGGAAAATAAAGCCCAATATTGCCTAAAACAGTAGATAATATAGCATGGAGCAATCAAAAATTATAGATACGTTGGAGACGTATCAAGATACCATCATGTTATATCATATTATGATTGTTTTGAGAAAGTGTTGTCATCCGAGTTTTATTATTATGGCTTGCTAGTTGATTATGCTATTGATATGAGTAAATTTGAGACCTATGCGTTATTGCAAATGTGGTTAGTTATAATCTTTGCTGAAAACTTGAATGCTGTCTTTACATAGTTACAACAACAAGAGCAAACAGAGTTTGAAAAAGTTTTTTTGTATCATTTTCAGTTTGTCAACTAAATTGCTTAAGGACAAGCAAAGGTTTAAGCTTGGGGGAGTTGATACGTCTCCAACATATCTACTTTTCCAAACACTTTTGCCCTTGTTTTGGACTCTAACTTGCATGATTTGAATGGAACTAACCCGGACTGACGTTGTTTTCAGCAGAAATACCATGGTGTTATTTATGTGCAGGAGCAAAAGTTCTCAGAATGACCTGAAACTTCACGGAGACACTTTTCAGAAAATAAGAAAAATACCTGCCAAAGATGAAGGCCAGGGGGGCCACCATCTCTCCACGAGGGTGGGGGCGTGCCTGCCCCCCTAGGGCACGCCCCCTACCTCGTGGGCCCCCTGTTGCGTCTCCGACTCCAACTCCACCTCCATATATTGAGTTTCGAGGAGAAAAAAATCAAGGAGAAGAAATCATCGCGTTTTACGATATGGAGCCGCTGCCAAGCCCTAAAACCTCTCGGGAGGGCTGGTCTGGAGTCCGTTCGGGGCTCCGGAGAGGGGAATCCGTCGCCATCGTCATCATCAACCATCCTCCATCACCAATTTTATGATGCTCACCGCCGTGCGTGAGTAATTCCATCATAGGCTTGCTGGACGGTGATGGGTTGGATGGGATCTATCATGCAATCGAGTTAGTTTTGTTAGGGTTTGATCCCTAGTGTCAACTATGTTCTGAGATTGATGTTGCTATGACTTTGCTATGCTTAATGCTTGTCACTAGGGCCCGAGTGCCATGATTTCAGATCTGAACCTATTATGTTTTCATCAATATATGAGTGTTCTTGATCCTATCTTGCAAGTCTATAGTCACCTATTATGTTTTATAATCCGTTAACCCCGAAGTGACAATAATCAGGATACTTACCGGTGATGACCGTAGTTTGAGGAGTTCATGTATTCACTATGTGTTAATGCTTTGTTCCGGTACTCTATTAAAAGGAGGCCTTAATATCCCTTAGTTTTCGTAAGGACCCCGCTGCCACGGGAGGGTAGGACAAAAGATGTCATGCAAGTTCTTTTCCATAAGCACGTATGACTATATTCGGATTACACGCCTACATTATATCAATGAACTGGAGCTAGTTCTGTGTCACCCTAGGTTATGACTGTTACATGATGAACCGCATCCGGCATAATTCTCCCTCACCGATCCATTGCCTACGAGCTTTTCATATATTGTTCTTCGCTTATTTACTTTTTCGTTGCTATATCTATCATCACTACAAAATACCAAAAATATTACTTTTACTATTGTTACCTTTTGCTACCGTTACCACCACTATCATATTACTTTGCTACTAAACACTTTGCTGCAGATATTAAGTTTCCAGGTGTGGTTGAATTGACAACTCAGCTGCTAATACTTGAGAATATTCTTTGGCTCCCCTTGTGTCGAATCAATAAATTTGGGTTGAATACTCTACCCTCGAAAATTGTTGCGTTCCCCTATACTTGTGGGTTATCACTGTGCTCCCCAGTCACCAGCAATGTGCAAGTCACCAAGACTCTCATCGACGGTGGCGCAGGGCTCAACGTCCTATTCGCTGACACATTCGACAGCCTCCAAGTGCCCTATGAGCAGCTCCAGCCAACCAAGCCTTTCTCAGGAGTGACTGACGGTTCCACCACACCAATAGGGCAAGTCCGCCTGTGTGTCACCTTCGGGGAGCGCAAGAATTACCGCACCGAGCTCATTGACTTCGACGTCGCACACATCCGCCTGTCGTACAATGCCATCCTCGGGTACCCAGCCCTGGCCAAGTTCATGGCAGTCACTCACCACGGCTACAACGTCCTCAAGATGCTAGGAAGCGGGGGGGGGGGTCATCACGGTCCCATGTGAAGAAAGGGATGCGGTGTGCTCCCTTGAGCGCGCCTTCCAAGCCGCAACAATCGACAACCCAGACAGCAGAAATGAAGGCCCTCCGGAGACCATCCCCAAGAAGAAGCTACCGCGCCGTGCAGGACCCCAAGAAGATGGCGTCGCATCAGGAGCCTCGTCAGGATCGACGCCCGCTCCAAGGGTGCCTCCGTCCACCGCATAGGAAAGCACGCCCGGCGCCCTCCTCAGGCAAGGCTCGGGGACTCTCTTCTGGAGGGCCTCAGGCCTTGCCAATCTCACGAGGGAGGCGCTTGGGCACCACTTGGAAGTGTGCTTCACGACACGTGTTCCTTAGGAGAGCATGGGGCGAGGAATTCCCACCACCCAGGAGTTCATCACCAAGACCACCCAGGAGCTACAAGACGCAAGAGCCATTCGTGGCGACAACCGCTCATAGAGTGTGGCTCACTACCCAGGCGAGGGTGCTGAGCTATGCGCCTGCGTCGACATCCCGGGGCTCAACATGCCCGCATCTCAGGAGCGCTTCTGGCCATCACGCGCGGGCCGCTGTGAGGGTCCACCACACAGCTTCGTTCGCATGCCCTTCGGCTTGCCGAGCGTGGCGTCGGCCCATCGGTGCAATGTGCGGCAAGTCCTGGCGGCTCAGGAGACCAGGTTCCACGCCGTTCTGGAGGAGATGGCGACGGCCTTCAGGGAACCTCCTGAGCCGCCAGAGCCTCCCGAGGCTCAGGGTCCCGATGGCTCATGAGGAGTCATTCCTTCAACACATGGCTTCAGCTGCACCAGCTCTACTTCGTCTACAGACCCAGGTGACATCTTCCAAGTTCATTTAAGCTGGGAGCGCCCCTTGGGCTGCACTATTCCCAGGCCACGTGGGTCCATCCCTGTGGCATGTATCCCTTTTGCTTATGTTCCTAAGTTTACCTCGCTGGGGGCGCCCCTCGGGCTGCATCATCCCCATGCTGCTCGGGCCAGACCCAGTGGCATGTACCTTGCTGCATTTATCTCAGGCAATCTGCTCTTCATGCTTAATCTGTCAACTGCTATCACCTGCACGATCATCACCCCCCTCGCGGCCCCTACACAGGCACGACGCTGGTGCATGGGTCCGTCCCTGCCACGACCGACAAATCTGAGTGGTCGAGCTCTGGCTCGCTGCACGCGGCGTGCACGTAACCTCACCAGGCCCTCGGTGCCTTCACTTCATCCGGACCCACCAACGGCAGGCAGGCGATAGTAATGGCAAACCATGTTTCTCCTTATGCATGTTCACAGGAACCCCGCGGGAAGGATAGCAGGCGGCACCGCGAGTCTCCTTTCCTCTCACACGACTCGCTTGCGCGTTAAAAGGGGGGCTCCTGAGCATCGTGACTTAGGAGCTCTTACTGGCTCTCCAGACCTCACCCCCTGTCCTTGACCACGGCATCGCGACCTGGCATACCAGCGGTGGTTAAGCTCACTCGAGGGCCATGACCTGAGGACGTAGAGCATTAAGAGGAGCTCGGGAGAAGTAAAACTCGCACGGGCCGGCCTCGCTATGTCGCGTAAGTTGGCGCGCAGCCCTAACACAACATCAGGAATCGCCACAAAGTCATCAAGATAAGTCTCGCCCTCAGATCAGCAAAATATTCGGGCCTAATAGTCGCTCACACCATGCCGCAACCCCGTTGCAGCCAAGTCATCTTCCTTTCTTCCCTTGCCATGGCCGCTTGGGCGCTAAGGGGAACCTCCTAAGCATCGCGTCTCAAGGTCTCTTACTGGACCTCGGGTCGCGCACCTCCTGGCCTTGACCATGGCATCATGACCTGGCATACCAGCGACGGCTGTAGCCGCCTTGGGGCCGGGACCCGTCGGCGTAGAGCAACAAGCTATCGCGAGGAAAGAAAGGGGAGGCCGAGCCTTAACGGGGCGCGCGTTCATCAAATCTTCATAACAAGGAAAATAGGTACAAAGGCATTGCAGATCCTTACATGCCCCCACGGGGTGATTCATGATCCTTCGCAGGAAACAAAAGCTGATGCTAAGGGGGATCCTATCTACACCCTCCCGTGGCAGACGCCATCATCAACAGTGGGCCACGGGAGGTCGGTGCCAACCCCATCTAGATCAGCAACGGCAGCGTCCGGACGCCACAGCTTTGCCCCGTGCACGGCGAGAGCTCGGGGGGACGTAGCTGTCGTCGCTCGTCTCCGGAGTCTCATGGAGCTCAGGAGAACTGCTGGACTCCCAAGGGTTGCTGCTACTGGAGTAGTCGCGGGTAGAGCACGCATCAGCCTCATACTCTTCTCTAGAGCAGCACTCCAGGCGGCAGCCCTTGGCGTCGAAGACCTTGAAGAGAAGCGTGGAGGCGCCGTCGTACTCGAAGTGGATCGCGAGGGCACCCCTCGCGCGACAGATCCGTGCAATCTCGCCCCAGCCGCGAGTCATGAAGATTTTGCCAACGGGGACCGCTTCGATCTTCGCTCTAATCGCTGGAGCTCCACAATCGGCGTGCTATAGCCAGAACTCGAGAGGCCCCCTCGGCGGCATCACGTCGGAGAAGAACCGCGGGAAGCGGATCCAGGAGTTCGGAGGCGTCGGCGTCCACAGCACAAACTCGCGCGAGGAGTCCGCGGCATGGAGGCCTGCATCACCGTTGCGCGGAGACCCCGGGTGCAGCGTGCGTGACGCTGCTCGCCACTTCGTCCTCCTGAGCCTATGACTTGGGCGTACGAGGGTAGTGGGTACCCCGGCGGAGGCCACTCGCACAAATGCCTCGCCACCACCTGCAACGCCGCCTCGTCACGGCGATGGATCGACCTTTTCTTCGGCGGGAATGGCTCCAGGGCATCCCGGGGGGCTTTCGCCTTCTCCTCGGCGGAGAATCTTCTGATGGGCGCCATTGGAGCAAGCAGTGGAGCGAGAAGGAGGAAGAAAGCAAGGAAGAGATGGGCAACGGGGGATCCGCCCCCCTCCCCATTTATAGCAAGAGAAGGCCAACCAGTGTCTCCCACGATCACAGGTAATGATGGTTTCCCTTGCATGTCGCAGGGACTTGTCAAGTCATGTAGTCGCCGAAGCAGCGTGGGGAAGAGAAGACGCCCATGTACAATCAACCGCCACGTGTCAATCGAGGCCACAGGCTTTTGGGGCTCGCGGCGCTTCGAGGTTGACCCTTGGCTTCGCCGCGAAGCCAAGCCCACGCGCACCTTGGGGCCGGGGGCTACTATCGGTGTTCTGGGAACGGGGGTCCCCAGACTTGCCTACCTGCGGCCGGCGGCGTGGCTGAGCCAGCAGGCCGAGCGGCCCATCTTCACCAACAAAACACCCAAGACCCTCGCATGGCGGACGACACAAGACCTCCCCTGGAGTGGCCTAGCTAGGCAGGCTCGCTAGGAGCGGAGATATCAAGGCAAGGCGAACCTCACGAGGCTCTCGTGACGTGAGCCGTGACGATCGACACCAGGCGGGCGCCAGCGCGCACAGCGTCCTTGTTTCCTCTTTGGTGCAAAGGGGGCAAGCGCATCCGCGGAGTACCGAGGCATCAGGCAAAGGTTGCCATTTCGGTGCAACAAGACCAAGACCAAGGACTGCAAGACGGAGGTCATCGTGGAGCCCAGAACAGCATCACCACCAGAACTTTGTGCAGGCGAAGACTACTTTTGTCAGGATAGCTTGCACTAGCTGTCCCCCTTCAAATTAGCTCGCCATTGTTGGCTCCCTTCCCGCTCGATATTTGGTAAGAGGACCAGGGCCTCTATAAATACGACTAGCCACCATAGTAGACAGGACGATTGAATCTTGGTTAGAGAGAGGGGACGATCTCATCTTAGCTTGAGAGAGACCACCCCCCCCACACACACACAAGCTCACCGAGCTCAAGAACGCCTCAACCTCAGGAGGCCGTTCTTCCCTTGTATTGCTCATCATCAGCCCAAGAGGCAATCCTCCACCACCACACTGGAGTAGGGTATTACACCACAACGGTGGCCCAAACCAGTATAAACCCTGTGTCCATCTGTGTTGTGAGTTCGTCGAGTTCGTCCGCGAGATCCTAGCAGGCTAGAGCGTAGATCGGATGAAGGGAAAGGCTTCGCGCGCACCCCAGTGTTCGAACCTTAAGGGTTTGCCGGGACCCCATACCCCGACAAAAGGGAAGAAGAAAGGGAACTTCAAGAAGAACGGCAAACAAGTTGCCGCTCAAGAGAAGAAACCCAAGTCTGGACCTAAGCCTGAGACTGAGTGCTTCTACTGCAAAGGGACTGGTCACTGGAAGCAGAACTGCCCCAAGTATTTGGCGGATAAGAAGGATGGCAAGGTGAACAAAGGTATATGTGATATACATGTTATTGATGTATACCTTACTAGAGCTCGCAGTAGCACCTGGGTATTTGATACTGGTTCTGTTGCTAATATTTGCAACTCGAAATAGGGACTATGGATTAAGCGAAGACTGGCTAAGGACGAGGTGACGATGCGTGTGGGAAATGGTTCCAAAGTCGATGTAATCGCCGTCGGCACGCTACCTCTACATCTACCTTCGGGATTAGTTTTAGACCTAAATAATTGTTATTTGGTGCCAGCGTTAAGCATGAACATTATATCTGGATCTTGTTTGATGCGAGGCGGTTATTCATTTAAATCTGAGAATAATGGTTGTTCTATTTATATGAGTAATATCTTTTATGGTCATGCACCCTTGAAGAGTGGTCTATTTGTGTTGAATCTTGATAGTAGTGATACACATATTCATAATGTTGAAGCCAAAAGATGCAGAGTTGATAATGATAGTGCAACTTATTTGTGGCACTGCCGTTTGGGTCATATTGATGTAGAACGCATGAAGAAACTCCATACTGATGGACTTCTGGAATCACTTGATTATGAATTACTTGGTACTTGCGAACCATGCCTCATGGGAAAGATGACTAAAATGCCATTCTCCGGAACAATGGAGCGAGCAACAGATTTATTGGAAATCATACATGTTGGGGATATTACTACTGGACATAAACCGGCGAGGAGTGGCCGGATTAGCTCTATGAAGGCTAGGAGCCCATGAAGACGTGAGGATGGTGGCGCTTTACGAAGGCCCAAGGCCCAAAGGCGAGTTAAGGCCTGTAGATGTAAACCGACTTTCTCATGTAACTTGTATTGTAAGTAGAAGGAATAGAGACCAAGCCGGACACGTTTATGATCCGGCCTCGGGACTCTGTAAACCGGCGGGCGTCAACCTGTGTATATAAAGGGACGACCCGGCAGCGGTTTAGGGACGACAGACAACAACTCGAGAGCCAGTCAAAGCGGATTCGCTCCTTGGTGATCGAAACCCTAGCAATACCAATCACAACTAGACGTAGGCTTTTACCTTCATCGAAGGGGCCGAACTAGTATAAAACCCCTCATGTCCCCTTGTCCGGTTTAACCCCTTTAAGCTAACCCATAGCAATGGCTCCACGACTAAGTCCTTTCACGAGGACATCTGTCGTGACAAACCCACGACAGTTGGCGCCCACCGTGGGGCTATCGCACGATGGTTTCGAGTTCTTGATGGGCAGCTTTGATGGACTCAAGGGATACATTATGGGCCGGATGATGAAGAGTCGTCGCGGCAAGCTCTACATCAACGACGCAGGATGGGGCCCCGAGGCCGGTTCAATCGAATACGGGTACCGGGTCCCCTTTGGTGGGATTCACGTCTTCATCGGCAAGATCGGCGAACCGGGCCCTGAGTCGGACACCTGCACCGACATCATCGAGATGGCTCAGCGTGCAAGCCCTTCCCCGGTTCAGCTTGCAGCAAGGCATGTTTTTGTAGGTGTCATCCATGGAGCAGAATATGTGGACGGACCGGCATCTGATGGAGAAACCGTTGTCTGCTCTGACGACGAGTCTTCAACTGGAGAAACCGAATTGCTATATCAGTTGCAGGATGGCCGGATTAGCGGAGGTTCCGATGGCAACAGTATTCCGGACTCCCTTGATCTGCCAACCCGGGTCGCTATCTTCATGGCCGGTACACAATCAGTACCCCACTCATCAACCTCCACAGCAATGCTCTCTGGTTCAGCAACAGCCACGCCGGTGGGAGCAGGGGGCTCTGCACCACGCTTTGGCAACATTGATGGCCGTGGAGGTAGACGTAGCAGCCCGGGATCAGCACAATGCGGAGATCGCAAAGGTGAAAGATCAGATAACTCAGGCTAAAGCGGACCTAGCAGCAGAGAATGCTAGGATGGCTACAGAGCAGGCCGAGTTGGAAGCTCAGGCCTATCGGCTTAGGCTGGATCAGAATGCCTTAGAGGAAGTCATGAGAAGAAGATACCGGTCGCATCTCCCGCCGAGTTATGAGCCAAGAAATCTTTTCAACACGCCAGGAGCAGGAACTAGTAACCAGCCAGTATTAAATCGGACGGAGGCGCCGGGAACAGGAGCGCCGGTTCAGCCTCACACGATGGACCCGCCTCGTCAAAACAACATTGTGCCACAGTATGTTCCAACGCCCCTAGGGCATTACTCCAACCCGTTGGACAACATTGTGGCTGCCGCTTCACGATTGGCAGCCCTCCCAACCGATGGCGAGTCACCAGTTGCGATTGAGGCACGACGGGCCAGAGAGCTCCTTCAAACAACTTTAAACCAGCAGCAGGCTTATTTGCATAGTCGTGAGAGGATTCATTCCACCCCCACGTCCAAGCCAGAGCTACAGTAGGCACGTTGAGGATGAACCGGCCGTGTCAACCAGTGCACGTCGCCGTAACTCGCCGCGAGGGCACAACCCGGCAGGTGGAGGCGCTAATGCGCAGGATGTGGTGGATCATGGTCGTGCACGTCGAGAGGCCGAGTTAGCAGCCCATCAACCTACTCCGGTTCACCCTGTCACTTCAGTGGAGCCAGGTGTGGTATCCAGTTCCCTAGGGGTGCCATGTCTCACCCCCGCTTTGCGTAATGTGCGAGTGCCCAAGGATTTCAAAGGACCTCGTAAGGTGCCCAATTACACCGCTGATCTGCAACCGGAGGCATGGGTTGAAAGCTATGAGATGGCAATGGAGATGTTAGATGTGGACGAGGCGGTGTGTGCTAAATAATTCACCATGATGTTAGAAGGGACCGCTTGTACTTGGTTGAAGAGCTTACCAGCTAACTCTGTCGGATCATGGGCCGAATTGAAGCACCGGTTTATCTAGAACTTTAAGGATACTTGTAAGAAACCTATGTTAATTGTGGACCTGGCCGCTTGTGTCCAAGAGGATGGGGAGTCTACAACCCATTGGGTGAAACGGGTCTCAGCTATTCTGCATTCATCGGATCGCATCAATGCAAATACCGCAGTGCTAACATTGGAGGGCAATTGCCGTTTTCTGCTGCTCAAACAGAAATTAGGAAGGCTCAAACGTCACTGCAATGATATGTCAACGCTTATGGCCACTTTGGTTAAATACGCCAATTCAGATAATACCAAAGACCTCGACTCAGAGGAGGACAAATCAGGGAAGGGGAAAAAGAACGACAACACCAAGGGGCAGCAGCATAATCCGGCAGGCCATGGGAATAATGGTAAGCGCAAGGCTAACAACAGTTTGGACTTTGTGGCTAACACCAATGCTCAGGAGAACGGTCAGCATCGTAAGGGCAAGCAGCCCCAGAGGGGCAGAGGTTCAGGCCCCAATTTAGAGCGCCTGTTAAATCAACCTTGTCCAAAGCATGGATCAAAGGAGAAGCCGGCGTCACATCTTTGGAAGGACTGTTATATCATGCGAGAGTTCAAGAACTCCAATATGTTTCAGTATGATAATGGCCCGCCCGGCGGTTCAGGAGGTGGTTTTCACGGGCCGGGTTACGGAGGCGGCAGCTCCGGTTCAGGATTTCAGGGTAATCAAACCAGACACAACAATCAAGGGAACCAAGGTAACCAGGGAGGTTACAACCATCAGGGGAACTAGCATCAGCAGTAGTCGGGTTATCAGAGCAACCCGAAGCAGTTAAATAGTGGGCAGTATCATGTCTTCACCACTAGCTTGTGCAAGCATGATCAGAAGCTTCACAAGAGGGTTGTGAACTCTGTTGAACCGGTGGTGCCTCAGTATTTGCGTTGGTCTGAGCAACCCATTTTATGGAGTAGAGAGGATCACCCGCCCCGGGTTGACAATCCGGGTCACCTGGCCTTAGTGGTGGCTCCTCAAGTTGGGGGGTATGAGTTCACCAAGGTGCTCATGGATGGGGGAAGTAGTATCAACATTTTATATTATGATACCTTCCGTCGTATGGGGTTGACAGATAAGAATATTAAACTGTCAAACACCATTTTCCATGATATGGTGCCCGGTAAGTCTGCATATCTAGTGGGCAAGATAGCCTTAGAGGTGGCTTTTGGAGATGATCATGATTCAAGATCAGAAACATTGATTTTTGAGGTGGTAAAAATCAAAAGTCCGTATCACGCTCTGTTTGGACGACCATCTTACGCTAAGTTCATGGCGAGGTCGTGTTATGTTTATCTACAGCTTAAAATGCCATGTCATAAGGGGACCATCACAATACATGGGAGCAGGAAGATCGCCTTGGAATATGAGGAAGGTGATGTGGCTTATGCTGAGTCGGTTTGTGCCACGGAAGAGCTGAAGTTTTACAAAGACAAGGTTGATCCGGCAGATGTGACTTCTTTGAAAAAGCCAACTACGGAACACGATCCGGCGTTGAAGTTTAAGTTGGCCACAGATACTAAGATGGTTGATTTTATTCCTGGTGATTCATCCAAGCAGTTCAGCATCAGTGCTAACCTGATCCCAAATAGGAAAGCGCGCTCAACAAGTTCATCCGTGAGAACCAGGACATATTTGCATGAAAGCCTTCTGACATGCCAGGGGTACCGAGGGAACTCGCTGAGCACACACTTAACATTGATCCTAAGTTTAAACCGGTCCGGCAGTTTCTCCGCCGCTTCAATGAAGAAAGGCGCAAGGCTATTGGTGAAGAGGTAGCTCGGTTGTTGGCCGCAGGGTTTATCATGGAGGTCTTTCACCCAGAGTGGTTGGCTAATACGGTGCTGGTTCTCAAGAAAAACGACACTTGGCGTATGTGTGTAGATTACACAGACTTGAACAAGGCTTGCCCAGCAGATCCCTTTGCCCTCCCTCGTATTGATCAGATTATTGATGCTATGGCGGGTTGTGATCGTTTGTGTTTTTGGACGCTTATTCTGGTTATCATCAGATCAAAATGGCAGTTAAGGACCTGGGGAAGACAGCTTTTATAACTCCCCTTGGAGCCTTCTGCTATGTCTCCATGCCCTTTGGGCTCAAGAGTGCCCAGGCGATTTATCAACGCTGTTTTCAGAATTGTCTTCATAAGCCGATTGGGCGCAATGTTCATGCATATGTGGATGATATTGTGATAAAGTCCAGGAAGGAGGAAACATTGATAGATGATCCGAGAGAAACCTTTGACAACCTCCGGGTTTACAAGATGATGCTCAATCCGGAAAAATGTGTCTTTGGTGTCCCAGCAGGCAAACTCTTGGGTTTTCTGGTGTCAAACAGGGGCATTGAGGCTAATCCGGAAAAAATTTTCAGCAATTACATCTTTGGCTAAACCGGCGTGTATCAATGACGTTCAACGTTTGGCTGGCTGGATTGCGGCTTTGAGCCGGTTTTTCAGTCATCTCGGGGAGAAGGCTATCCCTTTATACCAGATGCTAAAGAAAACAGATGATTTTGTCTGGAGCGAGGCAGCTGATAAAGCGTTTGAGGATCTGAAGAGGCAGTTAGCTGAACCGCCTGTGCTTGCAGCTCCGATCAATAAAGAGCCTTTATTGTTGTATGTGGCTGCTAATGCCCGAGATATTAGCGTGGCTATTGTGGTGGAGCGCAAGGAAGCTGGAAAGGAATATCCGGTTCAACGACCGGTTTATTATATCAGTGAGGTGCTCATTGAATCAAAACAGAGGTATCCACATTGGCAGAAGCTGGTGTATGGAGTGTTTATGGCAAGCCGGAAGCTCAAACATTATTTTCAGGGTCATCCTATCACAGTGGTCAGTTCATCCCCTCTGGGAGATATCATTCAAAACAGAGAAGCAACTGGCCAGATTGCCAAGTGGGCTACTGAGCTTGGACCTCGCGGGCTCAAATACACACCTCGCACAACAATTAAATCCCAAGCACTCGTGGATTTCATCAATGATTGGACAGAGTTGCAGGCACTAGAGGAAAAGCCAGATGGCACGTATTGGACTATTCACTTTGATGGATCCAGACAGTTGGAGGGCTCGAGGGCTGGAGTCATACTAACTTCCCCACGAGGTGACAAGTTCTGTTATGTCCTCCGTTTAATGTTCCCTTGTACTAACAATGCAGCTGAATACGAGGCCTTACTCCACGGTCTTCGGATGGCAAAGGAGATGAACTTAAGCCGGGTTAAGTGCTTTGGTGACTCGGATCTGGTGGCCCAACAGGTGTCTGGCACTTGGGATTCTAAAGACCCACTCATGGCTGCATACCGGTGAGAGGTGGACATGGTGGCTGGCCACTTCAAGGGTTATCAAGTTGACCATATAGACCGGCGAAAGAATGAAGAGGCGGACACTTTAAGTCGCCTTGGCTCTCAGCGTAAACCGGTCCCACCAAATGTCTTCCTTGATGTACTGCATAATCCGTCGGTCAAGGTACCAACAGAGGAGGAGTTGGCTATTCCTGATCCGGAGGCTCAATTGGTGGAAGCTTTGCATGTGATACCGGATTGGACACTCCCATACCTGGCTTACATGAACCGAGGTGAGTTACCGGAGGATGAAACCTCGGCCCGGCAGGTAATTCGGCGTTCCAAGTCAATGACCATAATCAACGGGGAGTTACAGTGTCACAAGGGCAATTCAGCGTTGTGTCTCTCCTCAAGAGGGTTGTGAGATGTTGTGAGAAATCCATGAAGGGGATTGTGGTCACCATGCCGGTTCAAAGTCTTTGGTTGCCAAAGCTTTTAGCCACGGTTTCTATTGGTTAACAGCTCCGCTGATGCGGAGGATTTAGTCAAAATATGTGACAGTTGTCAAAAATTCGCACTCCGTGCTCATATTCTGGCTCAGGAGTTGAGGATGATTCCAATAACTTGGCCGTTTGTGACTTGGGGGCTCGATGGTTGGACCCTTTAAGTGATCCAAGGACAAAAAGACCCACTTGTTAGTGGCACTTGACAAGTTCACCAAATGGGTGGAAACAGAGCCAGTCAGTAAGTGTGATGCGGCCACGGCGGTTCAGTTCATGAAAAAGGTGATATTTCGGTTTGGCTTTCCACACAGTATTATAACTGATAATGGTACTAATCTGTCAAAGGGAGAGATGGAGGAATTTTGCCAACGTGAGCACATCCGGCTTGATTATAGCATCGGTGGCTCACCCCCAATCTAATGGTCAAGCGGAGAGGGCAAATCAAGAAATTTTGAGAGGTATCAAACCCCGGCTTATGGTTCCTTTAAAGTGGACACTGGGTTGTTGGGTGGAGGAGTTACCTTCTGTGTTATGGAGCATCAACACCACGCCTAACAGATCTACGGGTTACACGCCTTTCTTCATGGTTTATGGAGCAGAGGCAGTTCTTCCTAGTGACATCCGTCACGACTCGCCCCGTGTGGCAGCTTATGTTGAAGCTGATAATGAGAAGGCACGTCAGGATTCACTGGACCTGTTAGATGAGGAGCGTGATCTCGCAGCAGCACGTTCGGCGATCTATCAACAAGATCTCCGTCGTTATCACAGCTGCCGGGTTAAGACCGGAACTTTTCAAGAGGGCGATCTAGTGCTTCGGCTCATCCAGGATCAAACTGATATGCACAAGTTGTCCCCACCTTGGGAAGGACCTTTTGTGGTCAGCAAGAATCTGCACAATGGGTCATATTACCTCATTGATGTTCGAGAGCACAAAGACTCACGTAAACCGGAGGACGAGACAAAGCAGCCGTGGAATATAGCTCTTCTTCGGCCTTACTATACTTGAGCCACAGGCTCCTCTTATGTATATATTTATGACAATGTATATATTATATAATAAACCGGATCCTCGATAAAGCGGGGTCTCTATTCTTTTTACATCATGTGTGAGCCTACAAGAGCTTCTATTCTCAAAATGGAGTTTTGTTAAACTGGCCTATACGGCCACACAGAGATAAAGAAAATCACTAGGGGGCTTTGTCGTATCCGAACCATAGCTACACCTCTTGATCGGTTTAAAACCACAAAGGGATATCACTAGGGGGCTTGGTTGTCTTCACACCACAGCTACACCTCTTGATAGGATTTAAGCCAAAAGGAAATTATATGGAGCCAAAGAGAGTCTGTTGCATTAAGCACAACTCAAACATAGGTAACCATCGAGCACAGCTCACATATTACCTGGGGCTCTTTACTTCTCAAAGAACAATGAGTTGAAACCCTTGTAATAGGCTATCAAGCCAGGCTTGGAAGCCAGGTGTATTCACCTAAAACCCCGGGTTATCCTACCTCTTTAAGTAAGCCACTCCGTCCAGGTAAACCTAGTATGACCCATCAAACGTTTGACAAGTCAATCCCATGGACCCTGAACCCGTCAAAGTTAAATCGGTGATTGGTTAAAGATTGAGGTCCATCTTAAAAGGCTTTGCAAAATGGTTTAACTCGGTGGCCTGGCAGCCCATGAAAAGCCTCATTTAGGGCCTGGCAGGCCATGAAAAGCCTTGCATATTTCTTTTGTTTTTGCTATTTTTATGATAAGGGATTTATCAATATTATTCTCACAAACCAGTGTTCATTATAACCCGGCTTGACTTTCAGCGCTTAGTTGTCAGTACATGATCAGATTCTAAACCGGCAGCGAACTGCTCCGATCTGGTTTTGACTAGATGTCACCAGCCTTATACGAACAAATCAACGGCTTTTTAGCCCAATATGATTTCTACATGAAACGGCAAGAGGGCCAGGAGTTATCAACACTCCGGATTGGTGCTTTCACCTCTACCATACAAGCAGTTGGTCAAACAACGAGGTATGTCGCAGATATTATTTATTTTATCTGATTAATACAAACTTTGATTATTCATCCAAGTCATGTATATTTTTGGGCATCATGACCCGTCCAGTGGTAAACCACTAGGACACTTTCAAGTTCTTGTATCCAGGAACACAAATCATCATGGACTATGCATAAATAGATCCCAAAAGTGAAACAAGTTTTCCAAATATCAAGCAACATAAACATGCTTGATGGCATGACAGATAAGGGTGTTTTTGCTATCCTATTACAAGAAGCTTCAAAACGGCTCCAATGGAATAATTGTTTCAAGCAGTGGCACACAGTAGCTGGTAACTCGGCTGCCGGTTTAGGATGCTTCGTCGGGACGGCTTGACGATTGAGGGTCATTTGGTGCAATCACCTCTTCTTCGTCCCTCCCCAGACGCTGGAAATCAACCGTTGACCAATCGATTCCGGTTAAAGCTTGAAACACGGCTTCTCCATGGATAAGGCTGGAGGGGTTAATGTCAGGAGCGTAAGTATTCTTACGGATTGGAGGCACAAGTTCTTCGACTTCATGGATTTCAGCGGGCTGTCTCTTTCCTTCAGCGTCGTAAACCGGCTGGAAATGACATAAGTCTGTATCCTCTGCCAGTTTGCTCGCTATTGGTCGCATCTCTTTGCTCAGCCTTCGGAGATCATCATTGTTGAAGTTTGAACCGTCCTCCTTCACTCCTAGATAACCTTTAATGATGTCATCTGCTTCAAGATCCGGAATCCATGTCTTGGCTCGGATTAGTGCGGTTAGTGCTCCTGATCTTGCGGCTGCCTTCTTCAGTCCGGTAATCCGGGATGGTAGCATCGCCAGCTTCTCAAGGGTTTCTTTTATCAGTGATGGCGCTGGCTTGTTGTAAGCTGCAGTACAAATAGCACGCTGGGATCCAGAATATAGCTGTTCAATTAAGGTGTAAGCCGCTTTAAGCTTCATCCCCATATCCGTGCCCAGATGAGCAATACGAGTGCCCGTCATGGTTTAATATCAACAAACTAGTAAATGATAAGATCTCATGACTCGGACAAACAGCATCAGGAGATACTTACCGAACACGGCGGAAGTCATTGCATCTATCTGTCGCTTCAAACTGGTCAGTTTGTCTACAACTGGCTTCAGAGCTACTTCTGCGTCTTCGGCTTTCTTGGTTAAACCGGCTTTTTCAGCCTCCCAGTCAGCACGCTCCTTGTTAAAAGTTTCTTTTAACTTCTCCATAGCTTCCAGGGCTTTGGTCAGCTCCTCTTTCGCTTTCGAAGCCTCTGCTTGTTGGGACTTCACATTTTCTTGCAGATCAGCGGTTCGAGCATCCCTATTATTTAGCTCGGCCTGCAAAGGTGAAGATATGTCAACAACAGGATATGTATTTTCTAGTACTAAGCGTATAACACGTTATGCACTTCGTACTTGGGGGCTAATGCATATTTGATCTATTATCAACAAGTCTCAAGTACAATGCAAGCATTATCCTTAACACTTGGGGGGCTAATGTACATCTGTTCAAAACTGATGCATGGATTCAAGACCCGGGTTACCTCGCAAAGCTAAACCGGCCCTTGGGGGCTACACCGATGAAAGCTATATAACTACATTGATAAAGTATCAGCTTTTTACTGCGGACTTGACGTATTGAGAATCAGCATGTAAGGATTAAGGTATTACAAAGTCCCGGTTTAAGATTAGCATCATAAAACGACCCTTGGGGGCTACTTGGGCTGATGTTTAGATTTTGGAATCAAGAAAAGAAAGGAGATGAAAATACCTCATAGCGTTCCTTCATCAGGTTCACCAAACCGGCTTCATAGTCACGGTTTGAGTGCAGACGGTTTAAAAAACTGGAGTGAAGTTCTTCAGCACTAAGATGAGCATAACTTGATAAATCAGTGCTCCATTTGCCCTTTTCCCTGGCATCACGTTCTTCTTTGGAACTATGTTGGGCCAAGATTACAGGATGGCCAGGAGAGCTGTGGCCCATGCCAGTAATGATAACATCATCTCCTTGGCCTCCAGTAGTTTTGCGGGCGATGATGGAGTGTCAGTAGCTCTCACTGGACTAGCCCGGATTGGATCTTCCGGTTCAGTGTCAGGCACAGCAGTGTCAGCTTCTGGTTGTTCATCAATATTCTGGTCTTGAAGGGGTGGCTCATCAAAGGTAGCTTCAGGATGGGGACCCTCCGGTTCACGAGTTTGGTTTGGTTCACCTGTTTGCCCTTGTTCAAAAACCACCTGGTCTTCCGACGGATTGTTGAGCTGAGCTTTCTTGCTGGGTCTGGCTTTGGCTCTGCAAACAAAAATAAAAGAGGTTTAGCGTCTTATTCAAGATTTACAACACATTTGAAGAAAGGGTTTGAATGCTTACCCAGCTATAGTTTTCAAAGGAGGGAGTTGGGTTGCGGTTGACTCGCCAGAGGATGAGGGGGGTGTCACCTGAAAATTTGAATCGGACGGATTAAGAGGTTGTCGGAAATACCATGCCTTGGGATAAGAATTGTCAGAAGTGGGGGAGACCTCGGATCGGCGCTTCTGAACCGGAGTGTCGGGTAAACCGGCTGAAGTGACCTGTTGGCTGCTGTGCCGGGTTGTCCGGCGAGCCTTGTGCTGATGTGTCTTCAAAATAAATGTTGGATCCAAGTAAGCAAGAGGATGAGAAAAGCTTACTTTCCGGACCGCTTGATGGGTTTTTTGTGTTGGCATAGAGTCTGAACCGGAGGAAAGGGTAATTACCTCTACATCATCAGCTTGGCTACCGTCCACGTCATCCTGATAAAGATCATTGTTAATGAGGTGCATGAAAAGGGAGCCAAGTGAGTCAAGTTCTACCTCAACTTCCGGTTCATCTGCATCTTCATCAAGTTCCATGTTGATCCGGTCAGCGGTTTCCGCTTTGAGGTTTTCTTGACGGCTTTTGTTTTGGGGCGGGATGGTTTCGCCGCTTTCTCTATGGGTTTCCTCTTCCAGAATGGATCATCACCCTGGTTATGAACAAACAGAAGAATATTTACGGGTTGAACAATTCAAAAAGATGTCGAAGATAAAAAAGGAAGGATAATACTTACAGCAGGCAGTTTGTTTTTGGTGTAGAAGGGGTTCAAGCCGGTTCGGCGACAGCAGATTCCGGCTCATTCAAAATTTTCTTAACACCTTCAGTGACCTCTTCGTCGGTTACCTGAATGTTGATGTGGCGTTGGAGGTCTTTTACTTCACCGGTGTATTCACACATTAAATCGGAGCGGCGGCTTAATGGCAAGATACTCCAAGATATCCAACAGCGTACGAAGTCGATGCCCGATAAACCGTTGACTATAATTGCTCGGAGCTTGGCGAGTTGAGGGGCATATGCGGCTCGTTCCGTAGAACTTAAACGTGGGGGTAATGGATGAGTATTGGAAAGCCGGTGGTCACGATAGCCTGGCAGAGGGTTCTCATCTTCAGGAGAGGTATCCTTGCAGTAGAACCAAGTCTGGTTCCAGTCCTTAGGATGATTGTGTAGCTTGGCATGAGGAAACTCAACTTCTTTCCGCTTTTGGATGGAGATGCCACCAAGTTTAGTGTTGGGACCGTTTACAAACTCTGTGAGACAGTTCAGATGAAAGAAATCCTGGAACAGCTCAGCAGTTGGTTCTTCTTGTAAATACACTTCACAGAAGACTTGAAAGTTGCATAAATTGGGCACCGAGTTGGGTCCAATATCTTGAGGATGGAGTTGGAAACTGGCAAGAACGTCTCAGAAAAACTTCGACCCGGGCGGTTTGAAACCACGGCCTATGTGGTCGATAAAGACCACTACTGTTATGGTACGTAGTAATTTCAAAAAAATTCCTACGCACACGCAAGATCATGGTGATGCATAGCAACAAGAGGGGAGAGTGTGATCTACGTACCCTTGTAGATCGACAGCGGAAGCTTTAGCACAACGCGGTTGATGTAGTCGTACGTCTTCACGGCCCGACCGATCAAGCACCGAAACTATGGCACCTCCGAGTTCTAGCACACGTTCAGCTCGATAACGATCCTCGGACTCCGATCCAACAAAGTGTCGGGGAAGAGTTCTGTCAGCATGACGGCGTGGTGATGATCTTGATGTACTACCGTCGCAGGGCTTCGCCTAAGCACCGCTACAATATTATCGAGGATTATGGTGGAAGGGGGCACCGCACACGGCTAAGAATATGATCATGTGGATCAACTTGTGTGTCTAGGGGTGCCCCCTGCCCCCGTATATAAAGGATCAAGGGGAGGAGGCCGTCCGGCCCCTATGGCGCGCCAAGGAGGAGTCCTCCTCCTAGTAGGAGTAGGACTCCTACTAGGAGGGGGAAGGAAGTGGGGAGGGAGAAGGAAAGGGGGGCGCCGCCCCCCCTCTCCTAGTCCAATTCGGACCAGGGGGAGGAGGCGCACGGCCCACCCTGGCTGCCCCTCTCTCTCTCCACTAAGGCCCATATGGCCCATTACTTCTCCCGGGGGGGGTTCCGGTAACCCTCCGGCTCTCCGGTTTTCTCCGAAATCACCCGGAACACTTCCGGTGTCCGAATATAGCCGTCCAATATATCAATCTTTATGTCTCGACCATTTCGAGACTCCTCGTCATGTCCGTGATCACATCCGGGACTCCAAACTAACTTCGGTACATCAAAACTCATAAACTCATAATATAACTGTCATCGAAACCTTAAGCGTGCGGACCCTACGGGTTAGAGAACAATGTAGACATGACCGAGACACGTCTCCGGTCAATAACCAATAGCGGAACCTGGATGCTCATATTGGCTCCTACATATTCTACGAAGATCTTTATCGGTCAGACCGCATAACAACATACGTTGTTCCCTTTGTCATCGGTATGTTACTTGCCCGAGATTCGATCGTCGTATATCAATACCTAGTTCAATCTCGTTACCGGCAAGTCTCTTTACTCGTTTCGTAATACATCATCTTGCAACTAACTCATTAGTTGTAATGCTTGCAAGGCTTATGTGATGTGCATTACCGAGAGGGCCCAGAGATACCTCTCCGACAATCGGAGTGACAAATCCTAATCTTGAAATACGCCAACCCAACATTCACCTTTGGAGACACCTGTAGAGCTCCTTTATAATCACCCAGTTACGTTGTGACATTTGGTAGCACACAAAGTGTTCCTCCGGTAAACGGGAGTGGCATAATCTCATAGTCATAGGAACATGTATAAGTCATGAAGAAAGCAATAGCAACATACTAAACGATCGAGTTCTAAGCTAACGGAATGGGTCAAGTCAATCACATCTTTCTCCTAATGATGTGATCCCGTTAATCAAATAACAACTCTTTGTCTATGGTTAGGAAACATAACCATCTTTGATTAATGAGCTAGTCAAGTAGAGGCATACTAGTGACACTCTGTTTGTCTATGTATTCCCACATGTATTATGTTTCCGGTTAATACAATTCTAGCATGAATAATAAACATTTATCATGAAATAAGGAAATAAATAATAACTTTATTATTGCCTCTAGGGCATATTTCCTTCAGTCTCCCACTTGCACTAGAGTCAATAATCTAGTTCACATCGCCATGTGATCTAACATCAATAGTTCACATCTTTATGTGGTTAACACCCATAGTTCACATCGATATGTGACCAACACCCAAAGGGTTTACTAGAGTCAGTAATCTAGTTCACATTGCTATGTGATTAACACTCAAAGAGTACTAAGGTGTGATCATGTTTTGCCTGTGAGAGAAGTTTAGTCAACGGGTCTGCCATATTCAGATCCGTAAGTATTTTGCAATTTTCTATGTCTACAATGCTCTGCATGGAGCTACTTTAGCTAATTGCTCCCACTTTCAATATGTATCCAGATGAAGACTAAGAGTCATCCGGATCAGTGCCAAAACTTGTATCGACGTAACCCTTTTACGACTAACCTTTTGTCACCTCCATAATCGAGAAACATATCCTTAGTGCCAAAACTTGTATCCACTAAGGATAATTTTGACCGCTGTCAAGTGATCTACTCCTAGATCACTATTGTACTCCCTTGCCAAAATTAGTGTAGGGTATACAATAGGTCTGGTACACAGCATGGCATACTTTATAGAACATATGGCCAAGGCATAGGGAATGACTTTCATTCTCATTCTATTTTCTGCCGTGGTCAGGCTTTGAGTCTTACTCAATTTCACACCTTGTAGCACAGGCAAGAATTCTTTCTTTGACTGTTCCATTTTGAACTACTTCAAAATCTTGTCAAGGTATGTACTCATTGAAAAAAACTTATCAAGCGTCTTGATCTATCTCTATAGATCTTGATGCTCAATATGTAAGCAACTTCACCGAGGTTTTCTTTGAAAAAATCCTTTCAAACACTCCTTTATGCTTTGCAGAATAATTCTACATTATTTCCGATCAACAATATGTCATACACATATACTTATCAGAAATGTTGTAGTGCTCCCACTCACTTTCTTGTAAATACAGGCTTCACCGCAAGTCTGTATAAAACTATATGCTTTGATCAACTTATCAAAGCATATATTCCAACTCCGAGATGCTTGCACCAGTCCATAGATGGATCACTGGAGCTTGCATATTTTGTTAGCACCTTTAGGATTGACAAAACCTTCTGGTTGCATCATATACAACTCTTCTTTAAATCCATTAAGGAATGTAGTTTTTTTATCCATTTGCCAGATTTCATAAAAATGCGGCAATTGCTAACATGATTTGGACAGACTTAAGCATCGCTACGAGTGAGAAAAATTTCATCGTAGTCAACACCTTGAACTTTATCAAAAACCTTTTTTGATAAGTCTAGCTTTGTAGATAGTAACACTACTATCAGCGTCTGTCTTCCTCTTAAAGATCCATTTAATTTCAATGGCTTGCCGAACAACGGGCAAGTCAACCAAAGTCCATACTTTGTTCTCATACATGGATCCTATCTCAGATTTCATGGTCTCAAGCCATTTTGCGGAATCTGGGCTCATCATCGCTTCCTCATAGTTCGCAAGTTCGTCATGATATAGTAACATGACTTCCAGAATAGGATTACCGTACCACTCTGGTGTGGATCTCACTCTGGTTTACCTACGAGATTCGGTAGTAACTTGATCTGAAGTTACATGATCATCATCATTAGCTTCCTCACTAATTGGTGTAGTAGTCACAAGAACAGATTTCTGTGATGAACTATTTTCCAATAAGGGAGAAGGTACAATTACCTTATCAAGTTTTCTACTTTCCTCCCACTCACTTCTTTCAAGAGAAACTCCTTCTCTAGAAAGGATCCATTCTCAGCAATGAATAACTTGCCTTCGGATCTGTGATAGAAGGTGTACCCAACATTTTATTTTGGGTAACCTATGAAGATTTACTTCTCCGATTTGGGTTCGAGCTTATCATGTTGAAACTTTTTCACATAAGCATCGTAGTCCCAAACTTTAAGAAACGACAGCTTAGGTTTCTTGCCAAACCATAGTTCATACGGTGTCGTCTCAACGGATTTAGATGGTGCCCTATTTAACGTGAATGTAGCTGTCTCTAATGCATAACCCCAAAACGATAGCGGTAAATCTGTAAGAGACATCATAGATCGCACCATATCAAGTAAAGTATGATTACGACGTTCGGACACACCATTACACTGTAGTGTTCCAGGTGGCGTGAGTAGTGAAACTATTTCACATTGTTTTAACTGAAGGCCAAACTCGTAACTCAAATATTTTACTTCTGCGATCATAACGTAGAAACTTTTATTTTTGTTACGATGATTCTCCACTTCACTCTGAAATTGTTTGAACTTTTCAAATATTCCAGACTTGTGTTTCATCAAGTAGATATACTCATATCTGCTCAAATCATCTGTGAAGATCAGAAAATAATGATACCTGCTGCGAGCTTCAATATTCATCGGTCCACATACATCAGTATGCATGATTTCCAACAAATCTATTGCTTGCTGCATTGTTCCGGAGAAAGGAGTTTTAGTCATCGTGCCCATGAGGCATGGTTCGTAAGCATCAACTGATTCATAATCAAGTTATTCCAAAAGTCCATTAGCATGGAGTTTCTTCATGCGCTTTACACCAATATGACCTAAACGGCAGTGCCACAAATAAGTTGCACTATCATTATTAACTTTGCATCTTTTGGTTTCAATATTATGAATATGTGTATCACTACGATCGAGATCCAATGAACCATTTTCATTGGGTGTGTAACCATATATGTAAACAGAACAACAATTTATTCTCTTACTTAAATGAATAACCGTATTGCAATAAACATGATCAAATCATATTCATGCTCAACGCAAACACCAAATAACACTTATTTAGGTTCAATACTAATCCCGAAAGTATAGGGAGTGTGCGATGATGATCATATCAATCTTGGAACCACTTCCAACACACATCGTCACTTCACCCTTAACTAGTCTCTGTTCATTCTGCAACTCCCGTTTTGAGTTACTACTCTTAGCAACTGAACTAGTATCAAATACTGAGGGGTTGCTATAAACACTAGTAAAGTACACATCAATAACATGTATATCAAATATACCTATGTTCACTTTGCCATCCTTCTTATCCGCCAAATACTTGGGGTAGTTCCACTTCCAGTGACCAGTTCGTTTGCAGTAGAAGCACTTAGTCTCAGGCTCAGGACCAGACTTGGGCTTCTTCACTTGAACAGCAACTTGCTTGCCGTTCTTCTTGAAGTTCTCCTTCTTCCCTTTGCCCTTTTTCTTGACACTAGTGGTTTTGTCAACCATCAACACTTGATGTTTTTCTTGATTTCTACCTTCATCAATTTCAGCATCACGAAAAGCTTGGGAATCGTTTCTGTTATCCTTTGCATATTATAGTTCATCACGAGGTTCTACTAACTTGGTGATGGTGACTAGAGAATTCTGTCAATCACTATCTTATCTGGAAGATTAACTCCCACTTGATTCAAGCGATTGTAGTACCCAGACAATCTGAGCACATGCTCACTAGTTGAGCGATTCTCCTCCATCTTTTAGCTATAGAACTTGTTGGAGACTTCATATCTCTCAACTCGGGTATTTGCTTGAAATATTAACTTCAACTCCTGGAACATCTCATATGGTCCATGATGTTCAAACCGTCTTTGAAGTCCCGATTCTAAATCATTAAGCATGGTGCACTAAACTATCAAGTAGTCATCATATTTAGCTAGCCAAATGTTTGTAACGTCTGCATCTGCTCCTGCAATAGGTCTGTCACCTAGCGGTGCATCAAGGACATAATTCCTCTGTGCAGCAATGAGGATAAACCTCAGATCATGGATCCAATCCGCATCATTGCTACTAACATCTTTCCACACAATTTTCTCTAGGAACATATCAAAAATAAAGGGAAGCAACAACGCGAGCTATTGATCTACAACATAGATATGCTAATACTACCAGGACTAAGTTCATGATAAATTAAAGTTCAATTAATCATATTACTTAAGAACTCCCACTTAGATAGACATCCCTCTAATCCTCTAAGTGATCACGTGATCCAAATCAACTAAACCATGTCCGATCCACGTGAGATGGAGTAGTTTCAATGGTGAACATCACTATGTTGATCATATCTACTATATGATTCACGCTCGACCTTTCGGTCTCTGTGTTCCGAGGCCATATCTGTATATGCTTGGCTCGTCAAGTATAACCTGAGTATTATGCGTGTGCAACTGTTTTGCACCCGTTGTATTTGAACGTAGAGCCTATCACACCCCATCATCACGTGGTGTCTCAGCACGAAGAACTTTCGCAACGGTGCATACTCAGGGAGAACACTTCTTGATAATTAGTGAGAGATCATCTTAAAATGCTACCGTCAATCAAAGCACAATAAGATGCATAAAAGATAAACATCACATGCAATCAATATAAGTGATATGATATGGCCATCATCATCTTGTGCTTGTGATCTCCATCTTCGAAGCACCGTTGTGATCACCATCGTCACCGGCACGACACCTTGATCACCATCGTAGCATCGTTGTCGTCTCGCCAATCTTATGCTTCCACGACTATCGCTACCGCTTAGTGATAAAGTAAAGCATTACAGTGCAATTGCATTGCATACAATAAAGCGACAACCATATGGCTCCTGCCAGTTGCCGATAACTTGGTTACAAAACATGATCATCTCATACAATAAAATTTAGCATCATGTCTTGACCATATCACATCACAACATGCCTTGCAAAAACAAGTTAGATGTCCTCTAATTTGTTGTTGCAAGTTTTACGTGGCTGCTACGGGCTTAAGCAAGAACCAATCAAAACCACAACGATAGTTTGTCAAGTTGGTGTTGTTTTAACCTTCGCAAGGACCGGGCGTAGCCACACTCGGTTCAACTAAAGTTGGAGAAACTGTCACCCGCTAGCCACCTTTGTGCAAAGCTCGTCGGGAGAACCGGTCTCGCGTAAGCGTACGCGTAACGTCGGTCCGGGCCGCTTCGTCCAACAATACCGCCGAACCAAAGTATGACATGCTGGTAAGCAGTATGACTTATATCGCCCACAACTCACTTGTGTTCTACTCGTGCATATAACATCAACACATATAACCTGGCTCGGATGCCACTGTTAGGGTACGTAGTAATTTCAAAAAATTTCCTACGCACACGCAAGATCATGGTGATGCATAGCAACGAGAGGGGAGAGTGTGATCTACGTACCCTTGTAGACCGACAGCGGAAGCTTTAGCACAACGCGGTTGATGTAGTCGTACGTCTTCACGGCCCGACCGATCAAGCACCGAAACTACGACACCTCCGAGTTCTAGCACACGTTCAGATCGATAACGATCCCCGGACTCCGATCCAGCAAAGTGTCGGGAAAGAGTTTCGTCAGCACGACGGCGTGGTGACGATCTTGATGTACTACCGTCGCAGGGCTTCGCCTAAGCACCGCTACAATATTATCGAGGATTATGGTGGAAGGGGGCACCGCACACGGCTAAGAATATGATCACGTGGATCAACTTGTGTGTCTAGGGTTGCCCCCTGCCCCCGTATATAAAGGATCAAGGGGAGGAGGCCGGCCGGCCCCTATGGCGCGCCAAGGAGGAGTCCTCCTCCTAGTAGGAGTAGGACTCCTACTAGGAGGGGGAGGAAGTGGGGAGGGAGAAGGAAAGGGGGGCGCCGGCCCCCCTCTCCTAGTCCAATTCAGACCAGGGGGAGGAGGCGCGCGGCCCACCCTGGCTGCCCCTCTCTCTCTCCACTAAGGCCCATATGGCCCATTACTTCTCCCGGGGGGGTTCCGGTAACCCTCCGGCTCTCCGGTTTTCTCCGAAATCACACGGAACACTTCCGGTGTCCGAATATAGCCGTCCAATATATCAATCTTTATGTCTCGACCATTTCGAGACTCCTTGTCATGTCCGTGATCACATCCGGGACTCCGAACTAACTTTGGTACATCAAAACTCATAAACTCATAATATAATTGTCATCGAAACCTTAAGCGTGCGGACCCTACGGGTTCGAGAACAATGTAGACATGACCGAGACACGTCTCCGGTCAATAACCAATAGCAGAACCTGGATGCTCATATTGGCTCCTACATATTCTACGAAGATCTTTATCGGTCAGACCGCATAACAACATACGTTGTTCCCTTTGTCATCGGTATGTTACTTGCCCGAGATTCGATCGTCGGTATCTCAATACCTAGTTCAATCTTGTTACCGGCAAGTCTCTTTACTCGTTTCATAATACATCATCTTGCAACTAACTCATTAGTTGTAATGCTTGCAAGGCTTATGTGATGTGCATTACCGAGAGGGCCCAGAGATACCTCTCCGACAATCGGAGTGACAAATCCTAATCTTTAAATACGCCAACCCAACATTCACCTTTGGAGACACCTGTAGAGCTCCTTTATAATCACCCAGTTACGTTGTGACATTTGGTAGCACACAAAGTGTTCCTCCGGTAAACGGGAGTGGCATAATCTCATAGTCATAGGAACATGTATAAGTCATGAAGAAAGCAATAGCAACATACTAAACGATCGAGTTCTAAGCTAACAGAATGGGTCAAGTCAATCACATCTTTCTCCTAATGATGTGATCCCGTTAATCAAATAACAACTCTTTGTCTATGGTTAGGAAACATAACCATCTTTGATTAACGAGCTAGTCAAGTAGAGGCATACTAGTGACACTCTGTTTGTCTATGTATTCACACATGTATTATGTTTCCGGTTAATGCAATTCTAGCATGAATAATAAACATTTATCATGAAATAAGGAAATAAATAATAATTTTATTATTGCCTCTAGGGCATATTTCCTTCAACTACCTCACCCTACGTCGGGGTAGGAGGATTCTCTGTTCCTGGAACTCGCCACCGAATCTCAGTTTTTTGGGTAAGGTGCCGATATTGACCATCCCGGTCAGCTGTTCTTCGGTAACCCGGGAAGGAGCCCAGTTGCAAGCATAAAACTGTTTGGCCATTGCGAACGACGAGCTGAAAAGAAAACACCAGTTTACAAATCATTCATGGTGGTACGCAAGGTGCAACGGAATAAAGATATACAGCTATGGAAAATGGCGTAAACCGGAGGCTGATGCAATAATAAATGATAGGGTCATATCAGAACAAAGGTAAACACAAGTTGTTAAACCGGACTATAACCACGGATGTAAAAGGGTTTGTCGGTTTACAAGGGGACTAATGGTATGTGATAGGTTGCTTTTTAAAGGTAAACCGCCTGTATGGTAAAAAGGGACAGATCTACAGCAAAAATGACTAAGTAAGGTAAAACAGGTTTCACAAGACTGCATTGAAATTTTGGATCTGCTGTAAGTTAGGAAAGGAAAAATATTGAGATTCAAAAGCTTGGTCCTGAAGCAATTCATGAAAAGTCCAGATCAAGTTAAAGTGTATCCAAAGATTGGATCAAGTGGTTGAGATACACAGTTCCGTAGCTACTATGCGGAACATATAAAAATCAAGTTCTGTTATCTATGGGTTGACGAAGAACAAGAGGAGAACAAAAGGAATTTGCATGAACCCTAACGGATCTACAGAAGGAGGGGAAGCTTACAAGTAGCAGGGTAGGGAGCGGAGATGTGCAGCGTCTTGCTGATGTGACCAGGTTGATGCAGCGGCTGTCGGTGATGCGGAGGCGAAGCTTGACGATGGCGGCGGTGCTCGGAAGCAGGGGCGTCGCGAGGAGGAAGAAGAGGCGAAGAGACGGAGGGGAAAAGGGGAAATGGCCCTTGGTCCTATTTATAAGGTAAAGGGAGAGGTAACAGGTGCGATGATCGAGGAGCTAAAATATTGGATGCCTAACAGGAGCGGTCGCCTTGATTGTCAGAAGTTCATTAACTGAAGGCGAGATGTATCATTTTAATAACAAGATGATGTCATGGCGATTTATCATGATCTCGGAATATGACGTCACAACGGTTTACAAGATCAAGGTAAAGATGCGAAGGAGGAATTTTTCTAAGTGTTGAAGATTGGCATGAACAAGTTCAAACCAATCCGGGGCCTAATGTTGGGGATATTACTACTGGGCATAAACCGGCCAGGAGTGGCCGGATTAGCTCTATGAAGGCTAGGAGCCCATGAAGACGTGAGGATGGTGGCGCTTTACGAAGGCCCAAGGCCCAAAGGCGAGTTAAGGCCTGTAGATGTAAACCGACTTTCTCATGTAACTTGTATTGTAAGTAGAACGAATAGAGACCGAGCCGGACACGTTTATGATCCGGCCTCGGGACTCTGTAAACCGGCGGGCGTCAACCTGTGTATATAAAGGGACGACCCGGCAGCGGTTTAGGGACGACAGACAACAACTCGAGAGCCAGGCAAAGCGGATTTGCTCCTTGGTGATCGAAACCCTAGCAATACCAATCACAACTAGACGTAGGCTTTTACCTTCATTGAAGGGGCCAAACTAGTATAAAACCCCTCGTGTCCCCTTGTCCGGTTTAACCCCTTTAAGCTAACCCATAGCGATGGCTCCACGACTAAGTCCTTTCACGAGGACATCTGTCGTGACAAACCTACGACAATACATACTAATGTATGTGCTCCAATGAATATTGAAGCTCACGGCGGGTGTCGTTATTTTATCACCTTCACAGATGATTTGAGCAGATATGGGTATACGTACTTAATGAAACATAAGTCTGAAACATTTGAAAAGTTCAAAGAATTTCATAGTGAAGTGGAAAATCATTGTAACAAGAAAATAAGGTTTCTACGATCTGATCGTGGAGGAGAATATTTGAGTTACGAGTTTGGTTTACATTTGAAACAATGCAGAATAGTTTTGCAACTCACGCCACCCGGAACACCACAGCGTACTGGTGTGTCCAAATGTCATAATCGTACTTTACTAGATATGGTGAGATCTATGATGTCTCTTACTGATTTACCGCTATCATTTTGGGGTTATGCTTTAGAGACAGCTGCATTCACGTTAAATAGGGCACCATCGAAATCTGTTGAGACGACGCCTTATGAACTGTGGTTTGGCAAGAAACCAAAGTTGTCATTTCTTAAAGTTTGGGGCTGCGATAGTTATGTGAAAAAGTTTCAACCTGATAAGCTCGAACCCAAATCAGAGAAATATGTCTTCATAGGATACCCAAAGGAGACTGTTGGGTACACCTTCTATCACAGATCCGAAGGCAAGACATTTGTTGTTAAGAATGGATCCTTTCTAGAGAAGGAGTTTCTCTCGAAAGAAGTGAGTGGGAGGAAAGTAGAACTTGATGAGATAATTGTACCTGCTCCCTTATTGGAGAGTAGTTCATCACAGAAACCGGTTCCCGTGACACCTACACCAATTAGTGAGGAAGATAATGATGATGATCATGAAACTTCAGATCAAGTTACTACTGAACCTCGTAGCTCAACCAGAGTAAGATCCGCACCAGAGTGGTACGGTAATCCTGTTCTGGAGGTCATGTTACTTGACCATGACGAACCTACGAACTATGAGGAAACGATGATGAGCCCAGATTCCGCAAAATGGCTTGAAGCCATGAAATCTGAGATGGGATCCATGTATGAGAACAAAGTGTGGACTTTGGTTGACTTGCCCGATGATCGGCAAGTCATCAAGAATTAATGGATCTTCAAGAAGAAGACTGACGCTAACGGTAATGTTACTGTCTACAAAGCTCGACTTGTTGCAAAATGTTTTTGACAAGTTCAAGGAGTTGACTACGATGAGACCTTCTCACCCGTAGCGATGATTAAGTCCGTCCGAATCATGTTAGCAATTGCCGCATTTTATGATTATGAAATTTGGCAAATGGATGTAAAGACTGCATTCCTGAATGGATTTCTGGAAGAAGAGTTGTATATGATGCAACCTGAAGGTTTTATCGATCCAAAGGGTACAAACAAAGTGTGCAAGCTCCAGCGATCCATTTATGGACTGGTGCAAGCCTCTCGGAGTTGAAATAAACGTTTTGATAGTGTGATCAAAGCATATGGTTTTATGCAGACTTTTGGAGAAGTCTGTATTTACAAGAAAGTGAGTGGGAGCTCGGTAGCATTTCTAATATTATATGTGGATGACATATTGTTGATTGGAAATGATATAGAATTTCTGGATAGCATAAAAGGATACTTGAATAAGAGTTTTTCAATGAAAGACCTCGGTGAAGCTGCTTATATATTAGACATCAAGATTTATAGAGATAGATCAAGACGCTTAATTGGACTTTCACAAAGCACATACCTTGACAAAGTTTTGAAGAAGTTCAAAATGGATCAAGCTAAGAAAGGGTTCTTGCCTGTGTTACAAGGTGGGAAGTTGAGTAAGACTCAATGCCGACCACTGCAGAAGATAGAGAGAAAATGAAAAGTGTTCCCTATGCTTCAGGCATAGGCTCTATCATGTATGAAATGTTGTGTACCAGAATTGATGTGTGCCTTGCTATTAGTTTAGGAGGGTGGTACCAAAGTAATCCAGGAGTGGATCACTGGACATCGGTCAAGAACATCCTGAAATATATGAAAAGGACTAAGGATATGTTTCTCGTTTATGGAGGTGACAAAGAGCTCATCGTAAATGGTTACGTCGATGCAAGCTTTGACACTGATCCGGATGATTCTAAACCGCAAACCGGATACATGTTTATATTGAACGGTGGAGCTGTCAGTTGGAGCAGTTCTAAACAAAGCGTCGTGGCAGGATCAACGTGTGAAGCGGAGTACATAGCTGCTTCGGAAGCAACAAATGAAGGAGTCTGGATGAAGGAGTTCATATCCGATCTAGGTCATACCTAGTGCATCGGGTCCAATGAAAATCTTTTGTGAGAATACTGGTGCAATTGCCTTGGCAAAGGAATCCAAATTTCACAAAAGAACCAAGCACATCAAGAGAAGCTTCAATTCCATCCGGGATAAAGTCCAGGTGGGAGACATAGAGATATGCAAGATACATACGGATCTGAATGTTGCAGACCCGCTGACTAAGCCTCTTCCACGAGCAAAACATGATCAGCACCAAGACTCCATGGGTGTTAGAATCATTATTGTGTAATCTAGATTATTGACTCTAGTGCAAGTGGGAGACTGAAGGAAATATGCCCTAGAGGCAATAATAAAGTTATCATTTATTTCCTTATTTCATGATAAATGTTTATTATTCATGCTAGAATTGTATTAACCGGAAACATAATACATGTGTGAATACATAGACAAACATAGTGTCACTAGTATGCCTCTACTTGACTAGCTCATTGATCAAATATGGTTAAGTTTCCTAGCCATAGACATGAGTTGTTATTTGATCAACGGGATCACATCATTAGGAGAATGATGTGATTGACTTGACCCATTTCGTTAGCTTAGCACTTGATCGTTTAAGTTTACTGCTATTGCTTTCTTCATGACTTATATATGTTCCTATGACTATGAGATTATGCAACTCCCGAATACAGGAGGAACACTTTGTGTGCTACCAAACGTCACAACGTAACTGGGTGATTATAAAGATGCTTTACAGGTGTCTTCGATGGTGTTCGTGGAGTTGGCATAGATCAAGAATAGGATTTGTCACTCCTATTGTCGGAGAGGTATCTCTGGGCCCACTCGGTAATGCACATCACTATAAGCCTTGCAAGCAATGTGACTAATGAGTTAGTTGCGGGATGTTGCATTACGGAATGAGTAAAGAGACTTGCCGGTAACGAGATTGAGCTAGGTATTGGGATACCGACGGTCGAATCTCGGGCAAGTAACATACCGATGACAAAGGGAACAACGTATATTGTTATGCGGTTTGACCGATAAAGATCTTCGTAGAATATGTAGGAACCAATATGAACATACAGGTTCCGATATTGGTTATTGACGCAAGATGTGTCTCGGTCATGTCTACATAGTTCTCGAACCCGTAGGGTCCGCACGCTTAAAGTTCTATGATGATCGGTATTATGAGTTTATATGTTTTGATGTACCGAAGGTAGTTCGGAGTTCCGGATATGATCACGGACATGACGAGGAGTCTCGAAATGGTTGAGACATAAATATTGATATATTGGAAGCCTACATTTGGACATCAGAAGAGTTTCGGATAAAATCGGAATTTTACCGGAGTGCCGGGGGGTTACCGGAACCCCCCCCCCCCCCGGGGGGTTAATGGGCCTTATTGGGCCCTAGTGGAGAGAGGGACGGGCCGGCCAGGGCAGGCCGCGCGCCCCTCCCCCTCTGGTCCGAATTGGACTAGGAGGGGGGGCGCCCCCTTTTCCTTCTCCTTCTTCCCCTTCCTTTCCCCCTCCTAGTAGGAGTAGGAAAGAGGGGAATCCTACTCCTACTAGGAGGAGGATTCCTCCTCCTGGCGCGCCCTCTAGTGCCGGCCGGCCTCCTCCCCTTGCTCCTTTATATACGGGGGCAGGGGCACCTCTAGACACAAGTTGATCATTGATCTCGCCCAGCCGTGTGCGGTGCCCCCCTCCAGCATAATCCACCTCGGTCAATACTGTAGCGGTGCTTAGACGAAGCCCTGCAACGGTAGCTTCATCAACATCGTCACCACGCCGTCGTGCTGACGAAACTCTTCCCCGAGCTCTACTGGATCGTGAATTCGCGGGACGTCACCGAGCTGAATATGTGCTGAACGCGGAGGTGCCGTACGTTCGGTACTGAGGATCGGTCGATCGTGAAGACGTACGATTACATCAACCGTGTTGTCATAACGCTTCCGCTTAACGGTCTACGAAGGTACGTGGATGACACTCTCCCCTCTCGTTGCTATGTATCACCATGATCTTGCGTGTGCGTAGATTTTTTTTTTTGAAATTACTACGTTTCCCAACAATGTTGTCCTATCCAAACGATGATTCATGTAGTGTTCTGTTATTATACAACTTGCATTCTCAAACCTTGATATATGCACTCACAAAAAAAACTTGCATTCTCGTCGTTTATCTGTCGTCATGCAATGTCCAGCGCAAGTTGCGCACGTACATCCCCTCTTGCTTTACCAAATTCTTGCGATCACGATCTATGTCTGTCCGTACTAGGCGAGACCTGAGACCAGATCAAAGTCACCAAGTAGGCAAGTACGCAACCTGCAGGCTGCTGTGAGCTGATTGGCTCCTAAAAATAGCAGATGTCGGTAGTACAGTGTCGCGAGCACGCAGCGGGATGGCGTCTTGACCTGGCCATGCGCTGATCGATGGTTAGGCACCGCTACAGCACAAACTGCAGGTCCTGCGTCTCCCCTGCAACACGTTCCTAGAAGAATGCAACACGTTCCCAGAAGAAAACAGGGCCACGACGAAGAAACCAGTGAAGCGGGGCTGCTTGCCGGTGCGAGGACGGGGCCGCCGCTGATTTTCCAGCGACCGTGATAGGGTAGTGGATAGAGACTTGCATGCATATGTGTTGGGCTCGTGACCCCGTGACATACGCTGGTGTCTGACCGTTATCACGGAGAGCGCGACCCCCCGTTGTCCGGACGTCCCCAGCCACAACGTGCTGCTGCAGAGAACCGTGTAGTTTGGGCATTTCCCGCGCTGCCCGGCATCTCATTACAGAGAGGAAAAAAGGAATTACTCAGCGGCGGAACTCATTTTCTTGTTCTTCCCCGTCATGCATGCATCGCATGGTATTGGTCAGGCACAGAGTGTGTCTCTAATACTCCTACATGGTTGGAGCGGCATCGATCATCTATTTCGGCAGGGCACCATGGGTACTGTCCGCTGTTTCCATGTAAAACTTCAATGTATTCTTGTAAGGAAAGGGGACCAGTGGCTTAGAGCATCTCTAAATGATCATTTGTACTAATGTTTTAGAGGAGTAAAAATTCTGTTTTTCTTCTCTAAACCACACCTAACCGATCACTCGTAAGCTTTAGAGAAGTACAATTTTTAGACCGAAACTGCTCTGCGTACGATAGTTTTCTCGTCCGACCAGTACGACTAGAGAGAATATCATCTTTAAGTGCTATGGCCCAAAGACTGAATTATCTACATTTGTCTCTAATCGTACAGTGTTGGACGGGCATCCTGTCATGCGTATAGCAAGGTCGTTTTTAGACAAGCCATCTCTCGATCCCTAAATATACTCGGGCGCAGTCAGTTGGAGTAAAAAAAAACATCCCCTCTAAAAAGGTGCTTGGAGGCAGGGTAGGGCTAGGCGGACTTGCCGTGCCACATGCACCCATGGTTGTTGCGTTGGTTCCCCGGGGCGACATGAAGGCCATGGAGCTTCGATGGCCGCGCCTGCAAGCCTCCTTCATCAAGCACGCCGCCGCCTGATTCATGTTGCCCCTCGCCCCTCCCCCCCCCCCCCCCCCCCCCCTCGGGGCGCCTCCACAACGGCAGATCCAAGCTCCGCCAACCCTGCTACATAGCCCCTTGGTTCCCAACACATACTCGGTGACGGATACGAATTCCACCAGCCTTGCAATGCCGCCAATCGACGGGATCGAGTGTGCGCCGGTTTGCCTATCGCTGTCTTCAACTCCGGTAGCGGGCAGTAGTTGTCTGTGGGATGCCGCTCAGTGCACCATAGGGTGCTACAGAAACGTTTGTGCGACCACGTCTGTTGCCTAACTTCCTCAAATTTCCATGGTGTCGTTTTTCTTGACAATGGTTGGAGAGGCACCGAGTGCACCAACTATGTTTTCTACGATTGCACTGGACCTGAAGCTTACAAAACCGTGACTGGCTGACATTATTATTGCCGACACCGTCGATGCGTTTTAATTCACTCTTCCCGGTTTACAATAGTCTGCCCCGAATGGGTAGTATTATAAGTTATATTATTCATATAATATCAATGTATGCTACTCTCTCTCTGTTCACTTTTATAAGACCTTGAAGACATTTCAGACAATGTACAAAACAGCATATTTTGAGTTGTCTGAAACGACTTACAAAAGTGAACGGAGGGAGTACTATATTTGTAATGCATAGTATTATAAATAAACTTACTTATTGGCATGAAAGACATGTAGCATAATATTTATTATGATACGATATCATGATAATATAATATAAATTTTTCTCTTTTTTTATTTAATTATATGTCACCTCATCAAAATTACGGTTGACATGTATTATAGGAATAGTTAATTACCGGCGGAGCGTGGAAACTGTACCCCGATGCTATTTTCAGAGAAAATGTAAGCGCCTATGCTAGATGTTACTGCCGGCGTTCAAATATCTGTCAACGCCTCTGGAATTTCGCTAAATAACGCATGCGTTCCGAAACATGGCAACGCCTCTGGATCATGAAGTACCACCAACGTTGGCATCTCCAGCACAGGCTGCACAAATGGAGGCACATATGTGTGGCATCGGTCGCAAACCGAACGCCTTTGTTAATTTAGCCATCAAATTTGGCAAAAACTCTAATAATACTTGAATATATCATTGTAAACTAAAATTTTGGCACATGCAAATGTATGAAGTGAAGTTAAATTTGATTATATAGACATATGTAACTTATAGTTCATCACATCGATAGGCCACCAAAATACATTCCGTCGTCAATTTTGATAAAACACACATCAACTTCACGTCTTCGTCGTCATAGCTTCAAAATATGCGACAACTAGATAGACTATACTACCCCACTCTACTGGTAAGCTAGATGCATGCTCTAGAGCGGCGAAGGAGACCGCAGCAGGCCACTACGCGCGCTGCCAGTGCATACGCACTAGTTAGGCACCGCTCCTCTTCGTCAACATTCTCCACCTCTCTCGTCGTCGGCCGGTCGCACGCCCACGCGCCTAGAGCGTCGGGCCGGAGTGGTAGCGAATGGAGGCCACCAACGCGGCAACCATGGTTGCGTCGGCGGTGGCCCGTGCGACGGCAGACGCAGCCACATCGAGGTCAGATTGGGCGATGCCCGTCTCGAGCATGGCCGCCTCCTCAACATCGGATCAAACTTAGAGGAAGCCACTGGCACCCGGTGCCGACAATGGGATGGGGGCGCGAACTCCACCTTTGGGCGCGCAATCACCATTGTGACCATCGCCTCCTCCTTCGCATTGGTATGTGGCACCGGAAAGGAGACGATGGAGGCGGGAGCGCCACCAAGGCCGAGAGGAAGGTCGGCGGCGCCTGCGCACTAGTTCCTGCCACTGACATCTTGTCGATCGGACAAGGGGGGTTGTGATACGTCTCAAACGCATCTATAATTTTTGCTTGTTCCAAGTTGTTATATTATCAATCTTGAGTGTTTTATATTCATTTTATAGCAACTTTATATCATTTTTAGGACTAACCTATTGACATAGTGCTCACTGCCAGTTGTTGTTTTTTGCTTGTTTTTTACTTCGCAGAGTATCCCTATCAAACAGAGTCCAAACGTAGCGAAACTTTTTGGAGAGTTTTTTGGGACCAGAAGACAACTTAGGAGCCAAGGAAGCACCTGAGGGGAGGCTCGCGGGGTCCACAAGACATGAGGGTGCGCCAAACGCCCCTGGGCGCCCTGGTGGGTTGTGGGGCCCATAGGGGTCTCCTCCACCGCCTCTCGGCTCTATAAATACCCAAATATTCCATAAACCCTAGCGGAGTCGATGAAACACAATCGCAACCGCTGCAAGTTTCAGAACCATGAGATCCAATCTAGAGCCCTATTCTAGCACTCCGCCGGAGGGGAACACGATCACGGACGGGTTCATCATCCTCATTGGTTCCTCTCCGATGATGTGTGAGTAGTTCACCATAGACCTATGGGTCCATAGGCAGTAGCTAGATGGCTTATTCTCTCTTTTTTATTCTCAATACAATGGTCTCTTGGAGATCTATTTGATGTAGTGACTTTTGCGGTGTGTTTGTTGGGATCTGATGAAGTTCGAGTTTATAATCAGCTCTATATACATGAATATTATTTGAGTCTTCTTTGATCTCTTATATGCATGATTATTTATAGCCTCGTATTTCTTCTCCAGATCTTTGGTTTAGTTAGGCCAACTAGATTGATTTTTCTTGTAATGGGAAAAGGTGCTTTGTGATGGGTTCAATCTTGCGGTGTCCTCGCCCAATGACAGAAGGGGTAGCAAGGCACGCATGTATCATTGCTATTAAGGATAAAAAGATGGGGTATATTCCTACATGAATAGATCTTGTCTACATCATGTCATCATTCTTATTGCATTACTCCGTTTCTTTGTGAACTTAATACACTAGATGCATGCTGGATAGCGGTCAATGTGTGGAGTAATACTAGTAGATGCAGACAGGAGTCAGTCTACTAATCTTGGACATGATGCCTATATTCATGATCATTGCCTTAGATATCGTCATAATTATTTGTTCTTCTATCAATTGCCCAACAGTAATTTGTTTACCCACCGTGTGATATTTTCTCGAAAGAAGCCACTAGTGAAATCTACGGCCCCCGAGTCTATCTTTTATCATATTTGCTTTCCGATCTATCTTTTGTCATATTTGTTTTCAGATATATATTTCCAAAAACCTAAAAATACCTTGCTGCATTTTTTTCTTTACTTGTTTTATTTCGTGCTTTATCAAGATTTATTTATCCAATCTCATACAAAACAATTTATCTTTTTACCATAGAGAGATTGACAACCCCTCTTACGCGTTGGGTTGCAAGTATTCTTTGTGTGCAGATGTCGTTTACATAATGTTGCTTGGTTCTCCTACTGGATTGATACCTTGGTTTCACAACCGAGGCAAATACCTACCGTAGTTGTACTTCATCATCCCTTCCTTTTGGGGAAAATACCGACGCAGTTTCAAGCCGCATCAGGTTGATGGCGGAGGTGCCCAGCAAGCGGAGCGTGAGGTTGAGGTTGAGGGGCCGTGCGACGCCTCGACCAAGCAAGCGACACGGGTGGCTATGGCAGGAAGGCCCGGTGGCGAGGGCGGGCATCGCCGAGCCAACCCAACTATAGGTGGGGCGCGACGAGGATGGCGGGCGCCGGCGGAGGAGGGACGTGGACCATTCGAAGGAGTCAGGTGATACGTCTGCAACGTATCTATAATGTTTTATTGTTCTATGCTATTATATTATCCGTTTTGGATGTTTTATATGCATTAATATGCTATTTTATATTATTTTGGGGACTAACCTATTAACCTAGAGCCCAATGCCAGTTTTTGTTTTTTTCCTTGTTTTTGAGCTTGGCAGAAAAGGAATACTAAACGGATTCCAGACTGAATAAAACTTCATGATGATTTTTTTACCAGAAGACACCTAGGGGACTTGGAGTCCAAGTTAGAAGATCCACGAGGCGGCGGCAAGGGTGGAGGGCGCGCCCTAAGGGGGGGCGCCCCCTACCTTGTGGCCCCTCGGGACTCCCCTGACCTAACTCTTCCTCCTATATATTCACATATATTCCAGAACCACCAGAGGCATCCACGAAAATACTTTTTCGCCGCCGCAACCTTCTGTCCCTGTGAGATCCCATCTTGGGGACTTTTCCGGCATCCTGACGGAGGGGAATTCGATCACGAAGGGAATCTACATCAACTCTATTGCCCTTCCAATGAAGCGTGAGTAGTTTACCACAGACCTACGGGTCCACAGCTAGTAGCTAGATGGCTTCTTCTCTCTCTTTGATTCTCAGTACCATGTTCTCCTCGATGTTTTTGGAGATCTATCCAATGTAATCTTCTTTTGCGGTGTGTTTGTCGAGATCCGATGAATTGTGGATTTATGATCAATTTATTATATGAATATTATTTGAATCTTCTCTGAATTCTTATATGCATGATTTGATATCTTTGTATTTCTCTTCGAATTATCGGTTTTGTTTGGCCAACTAGATTGATTTTTCTTGCAATGGGAGAGGTGCTTAGCTTTGGGTTCAATCTTGCGTGATTTCACCCAGTGACAAAGTAGGGGTAGCAAGACACGTATTGAATTGTTGCCATCGAGGATAAAAAGATGGGGTTTTCATCATATTGCTTGAGTTTATTCCTCTACATCATGTCATCTTACTTAAGGCGTTAATCCGTTCTTTATGAACTTAATACTCTAGATGCATGCTGGATAGCGGTTGATGTGTGGAGTAATAGTAGTAGATGCAGGTAGGAGTCAGTCTACTTGACACGGACATGATGCCTATATTGCATAATCATTGCCTTGGATATCGTCATAACTTTGCGCTTTTCTATCAATTGCTCGATAGTAATTTGTTCACCCACCGTATTATTTGCCTTCATGAGAGAAGCCTCTAGTGAAACCTATGGCCACCGGATCTATTTTCCATCATATTAGCTTCCGATTTACTATTTTGCAATCTTTTATTTTCAGATCTATAAACCAAAAAAATCAAAAAAAAATATTTTATCTTTTGTTTAGTTCTATTTATCTCTATGAGATCTCACCTTTGCAAGTGACCGTGAAGGGATTGACAACCCCTTTATCGCGTTGGGTGCAAGTATTTGATTGTTTGTGCGGGTGCATCTATTGGGGACTTGCGCGTTTCTCCTACTGGATTGATACCTTGGTTCTTAACTGAGGGAAATACTTATCTCTACTGTGCTACATCACCCTTTCCTCTTCAAGGGAAAAACCGACGCAAGCTCAAGTAGTAGGAAGAATTTCTGGCGTCGTTGCCAGGGAGATCTATGATGTCTACTACACAACCTTCTTCTTGTAGACGTTGTTGGGCCTCCAAGTGCAGAGGTTTGTAGGACAATAGCAAATTTCCCTTAAGTGGATGACCTAAGGTTTATCAATCCGTAGGAGGCGTAGGATGAAGATGGTCTCTCTCAAGCAACCCATGCAACCAAATAACAAAGAGTCTCTTGTGTCCCCAGCACACCCAATACAATGGTAAATTGTATAGGTGCACTAGTTCGGCGAAGAGAGGGTGATACAAGTGGTATATGGATAGTAGATAAAGGTATTTGTAATCTGAAATTATAAAAACAGCAAGGTAACTAATGATAAAAGTGAGCGTAAACGGTATTGCAATGCGTGGAAATAAGGCCTAGGGTTCATACTTCCGCTAGTGCAAGTTCCCTCAACAATAATAACATAGTTGGATCATATAACTATCCCTCAACATGCAACAAAGAGTCACTCCAAAGGCACTAATAGCGGAGAATGAACGAAGAAATTATGGTAGGGTATGAAACCACCTCAAAGTTATTCTTTCCAATCAATCCGTTGGGCTATTCCTCCCTAGAGTTCGTACTAGAATAACACATTAAGACACAAATCAACCAAAACCCTAATGTCATCTAGATACTCCAGTGTCACCTCAAGTATACGTGGGCATGATTATATGATATGCATCAGACAATCTCAGATTCATCTATTCAACCAACACAAAGGACCTCAAAGAGTGCCCTAAAGTTCTACCGGAGAATCACGACGAAAACGTGTGCCAACCCCTATGCATAGGTTCATGGGTGGAACCCTCAAGTTGATCACCAAAACATACATCAAGTGAATCACGTGGTATCCCATTTTCACCGCAGATACGGACGGCAAGACATACATCAAGTGTTCTCAAATCTTTAAAGACTCGATCCGATAAGATAACTTCAAAGGGAAAACTCAATTCATTACAAGAGAGTAGAGAGGGGAAGAAACATCATAGGATCCAAATATAATAGTAAAGCTCGCGATACATCAGGATCGTATCACCTCAAGAACACGAGAGAGAGAAAGAGAGAGAGATCAAACACATAGCTACTGGTACATACCTTCAGCCCCGAGGGAGAACTACTCCCTACTCGTCATGGAGAGCATCGGGATGATGAAGATGGCCACCGGAGAGGGATTCCCCCTCCGGCAGGGTGCCGGAACGGGTCTAGATTGGATTTCGGTGGCTACGGAGGCTTCTGGCGGCGGAACTCCCGATCTATTGTGCTCCCAGATCGTTTTAGGGTATATGGAGATATATAGGCAGAAGAAGTACGTCAGGGGAGCCACGAGGGTGGAGGGCGCGCCCTCCTACCTCGTGGCCTCCTCGAAGCTTCCTTGACATAGACTCCAAGTCTCCCGGGATGCTTTCCTTCCAAAAATGAGTTCCGTGAAGTTTCAGGTCAATTGGACTCCGTTTGATTTTCCTTTTCTTCGAAACCCTAAAATAGGCAAAAAAAAACAGAAACTGGCACTCGGCTCTGGGTTAATAGGTTAGTCCCAAAAATAATATAAAAGTGTATAATAAAGCCCATAAACATCCAAACCAGAAGATAATATAGCATGGAGCAATCAAAAATTATAGATTGGAGACGTATCAGCATCCCCAAGCTTAATTCCTGCTCGTCCTCGAGTAGGTAAATGATAAAAACTGAATTTTTGATGCAGAGTGCTACTTGGCATAATTTCAGTGTAATTCTTCTTAATTGTGGCACGAATATTCAGATCCGAAAGATTCAAGATAAAAGTTTAATATTGACATAGAAATAATAATACTTCAAGCATACTAACTAAGCAATCATGTCTTCTCAAAATAACATGGCCAAAGAAAGCTATCCCTACAAAATCATATAGTCTGGCTATGCTCCATCTTAACCACACAAAATATTTAAATCATGCACAACCCCGATGACAAGCCAAGCAATTGTTTCATACTTTTGATGTTCTCAACCTTTTTCATTCTTCACGCAATATATGAGCGTGAGCCATGGATATAGCACTATAGGTGGAATAGAAGGGTGGTTGTGGAGAAGACAAAAAGGAGAAGATAGTCTCACATCAACTAGGCGTATCAACGGGCTATGGAGATGCCCATCAATAGATATCAATGTGAGTGAGTAGGGATTGCCATGCAACGGATGCACTAGAGCTATAAGTGTATGAAAGCTCAACAAAAGAAACTAGCGGGTGTGCATCCAACTTGCTTGCTCACGAAGACCTAGGGCATTATGAGGAAACCCATCATTGGAATATACAAGCCAAGTTCTATAATGTAAAATTCCCACTAATATATGAAAGTGACAACATAGGAGACTCTCTATCATGAAGATCACGGTGCTACTTTGAAGCACAAGTGTGGTAAAAGGATAGTAGCATTGCCCCTTCTCTCTTTTTCTCTCATTTTTTTTATTTGTTAGGGCATTTCTCCCTTTTTTATGGCCTCTTTTTTTATTTTTTTATTTGGGCTTATTTGGACTCTTTTATTTATTTATTTTCGTCCAGAGTCTCATCCCGACTTGTGGGGGAATCATAGTCTCCATCATCCTTTCCTCACTGGGACAATGCTCTAATAATGATGATCATCACACTTTTATTTACTTACAACTCAAGAATTACAACTCGATACTTAGGACAAGATATGACTCTATATGAATGCCTCCGGTGGTGTACCGGGATGTGCAATGACTCATGAGTGACATGTATGAAAGAATTATGAATGGTGGCTCTGCCACAAATACGATGTCAACTACATGATCACGCAAGCAATATGACAATGATGAAGTGTGTCATAAATAACAGAACGGTGGAAAGTTGCATGGCAATATATCTCGGAATGGCTATGGAAATGCCATAATAGGTAGATATGGTGGCTGTTTTGAGGAAGGTATATGGTGGGTTTATGATACCGGCGAAAGGTGCACGGTATTAGAGAGGCTAGCAATGGTGGAAGGGTGAGAGTGCGTATAATCCATGGACTCAACATTAGTCATAAAGAACTCACATAATTATTACAAAAAACTATTAGTTATCGAAGCAAAGTACTATGCGCATGCTCCTAGGAGGGTAGATTGGTAGGAAAAGACCATCGCTCGTCCCCGACCGCCACTCATAAGGAAGACAATCAATAAATAAATCATGCTCTGACTTCATCACATAATGGTTCACCATACGTGCATGCTACGGGAATCACAAACTTCAACACAAGTATTTCTCAAATTCACAACTACTCAACTATCATGACTCTAATATCACCATCTCCATATCTCAAAACAATTATCAAGTATCAAACTTCTCTTAGTATTCAACACACTCATAAGAGAATTTTATTATTCTTGAATACCTATCATATTAGGATTTTAAGCAAATTACCATGCTATTAAGACTCTCAAAATAATCTAAGTGAAGCATTAGAGATCAATAGTTTCTATAAAACAAATCCACCACCGTGCTCTAAAAGATATAAGGGAAGCACTAGAGCAAATGACAAACTACTCCGAAAGATATAAGTGAAGATCAATGAGTTGTCGAATAATTATGCAACTATGTGAAGACTCTCTCTCATTTAATAATTTCAGATCTTGATAATTTATTCAAACATCAAGCAAAGCAAAATAAAATGACATTCTAAGAATGGCAAACATCATGTGAAGAAGCAAAAACTTAGGATCAACTGGAACTAACCGATAGTTGTTGAAGAAGAAAGGTGGGATGCCAACCGGGGTATCCCCAAGCTTAGACGCATGAGACTTCTTGAAATATTATCTTGGGTGCCTTGGGAATCCCCAAGCTTCAGCTTTTGTGTCTCCTTAATTCCTCTCATATCACGGTCTCCCTAAATCTCAAAAGCTTCATCCACACAAAACTCAACAAGGACACGTGAGATAAGTTAGTATAAACCATTGCAAAAACCTTATCATACTCTAATGTAGCAAATCACTAAAATTATTATTCAAAATTTCATACTAAATGCCTCTGCATATTTAATAGTCCTATCCTCAAATAGAATCATTAAAGAAGCAAACATATGCAAACAATGCAAATATAACAGCAATCTGCCTAAACAGGAAAGTCTGTAAAGAATGCAGCAACATCCATACTTCCCTAGATCCAAAAATTATTAAAGAAAATTCCCACTGTTGTAAATTTATCAGAGCTTAATATGCAAAAGGTTTCAATATTTTATCACATTCTGACTTTTCTAGGGAATTATTGCAACAGCGGTAAACTTTCTGTTTTCAAACAGCAACATGAAGACTTGTAAAATAGGCATAGTAAAGGCTATCAATGCCACTTTTATTGAAATAAAAGATGCAAAACATTGTTATAAATAACAGCAAGCAAATACTAACAAAATAAATTGATTCTCCAAGCAAAACACATATCATGTGGTGAATAAAAATATAGCTCCAAGTAAAGTTACCGATGAACGAAGACGAAGGAGGGGATGCCTTCCAGGGCATCCCCAAGCTTAGGATCTTGACTATCCTTGAATATCACCTTGGGGTGCCTTGGGCATCCCCAAGATTAGGCTCTTGCCACTCCTTATTCCATAGTCCATCAAATCCTTACCCAAAACCTGAAAACTTCACAACACAAAACTTAACAGAAAACTCGTAAGCTTCGTTAGTATAAGAAAATAAATCATCACTTCAAGGTACTGTAATGAACTCATTATTTATTTATATTGGTGTTAAAACTACTGTATTCAAACTTCTCTATGGTTTATAAACTATTTTACTAGCCATGGGTTCATCAACATAAGTAAACAACACATGAAAAACAGAATCTGTCAAAAACAAAACAGTCTGTAATAATCTGGATCAAACGTATACTTCTGGAACTCATAAAATTCTCAAATAAATTGATGGACCTGAGGAATTTATATATTAATCATCTGCAAAAAGAATTAACTAAATTTCACTTTCCAAATAAAGATGGCAGCAATTCTCGTGAGCGCTAAAGTTTCTGTTTTTTACAGCATGATCAACAAGACTTTCCCCAAGTCTTCCCAAAGGTTCTACTTGGCACAAACACTAATTAAAAGCATAAAACCACATCTAAACAGAGTCTAGGTGAATTATTTATTACTAAACAGGAACAAAAAGCAAGGAACAAAAATAAAGTTGGGTTGCCTCCCAACAAGCGCTATCGTTTAATGCCCCTAGCTAGGCATGATGATTTCAACGATGCTCACATAAAAGATAAGAATTGTTACATAAAGAGAGCATCTTGAAGAATATGACTAGCACATTTAAGTCTAACAAACTTCCTATGCATAGGGATTTTGTGAGCAAACAACTTATGGGAACAATAATCAACTAGCATAGGAAGACAAAACAAGCATAACTTCAAAACTTTAAGCACATAGAGAGGAAACTTGATATTATTACAATTCCTACAAGCATATGTTCCTCCCTCATAATGATTTTAAGTAGCATCATGAATGAATTCAAAAATATAACCAGCACCTAAAGCATTCCTTTCATGATATACAAGCATAGAAATTTTATTACTCTCCACATAAGCAGGATTCTTCTCATTTCGAATAGTGGGAGTATCATAAGAGACTCGAATACTATAAATTGTTTCCACATTAAAAGAGTAATGTTCAGAAAAGGGGTAATTATAATCATGACAAGTTTTATAAATATAATCACTACTTTGTATAGAATAAGTATAATCACAATAATCATCATAAGTAGGAGACATGTTATCATCATTATAAATTTGCATATCAAAACTTAGGAGACTAAAGATATCATCTTCATTAAATGTAGCATCCCCAAGCTTGGGACAAACATTAATTGCAGCAAATATATTCTAAAAAACATCATATTCATCAAACATAGCATCCCCAAGCTTGGGCCTTTTCATATCATAAGCATAATCACTCTCATCATTAATAGTATGGATAGCACCAATAGTATAGCAATTATTATATTCTTCCAAGCAAGTGCCAAAAAGATTTTCTAGATCATAAGAAGTATCATTATCTTCCATAATTATATTTTCATGAGGCACAATAGTAATAGGAGAAGCACTATTTGGGAGAGATATCTTTTTACCTCTCTTCCTTTTTCTTTTCTTCTTCTTCACCACATCATGTGTGGGTTCAATTCTCTTTTTGGAGCTCCTTATTAATGAGATTCGTTGAATAGGAGGCTCCTCCTCGTTACCTGATTCATCATAAGAAATAATAGGAGGATATTGGGAAGTCTCTTTCCTTTCATTAGTATTCTCTTCATCTTCTATTTGTTTTCTTTTCTTTATGTAGTTGGCAATATAAGGATTTTCAATACAATTCACCGCACAATACATATAAATTTCCTCTAGATCAAATCCAACAAGTTTATAACGGGCAAATTTTGGGAGATAGTTAGTTATATGTTTCATTTCTTCGCAACCCATAAGCAAGCTAAGTTCATTATAATGTGCAAGGGAAATCAACTCATCACAATTTTTGGACACAATTAGATCATGAAATAATTTGCATCGGATAGCTAAATGACCACTTTCATTGCAAAGTCCACAAGTACGGCTAAGAAAATTTAAATTTTCAGCACAATCATCTAGCCTTTCTTGCAACAATTTAGTTTCTAAGTACTTATGCCTCTTGCAATATCTATCTTCCCTATTTGGTGTGTACTTACAAACCCAATGTACTCCACAAAAAATGACATGTTTATAGGAGACATTTTCATCATAACTAGTGCAATCATCATTAGTGTCATGGATATTCAAAGAATTCGTACTAACAACATTGCAATCATGCTCATCATTCACATATTTTATGCCAAGCATTCTATGTAATTCTTCTTCTAGCATTTGAGCACAATTTTTCTTTCCATCATACTTACGAAAGATATTAAAAAGGTGAAGCGTATGAGACAAACTCAATTCCATTTTTTATAGTTTTCTTTTATAAACTAAACTAGTGCTAAAACAAGAAACAAAAAGATTCGATTGGAAGATCTAAAGATATACCTTCAAGCACTCAACTCCCCGGCAACGGCGCCAGAAAAGAGCTTGATGTCTACTACACAACCTTCTTCTTATAGACGTTGTTGGGCCTCCAAGTGCAGAGGTTTGTAGGACAGTAGCAAATTTCCCTCAAGTGGATGATCTAAGGTTTATCAATCCGTAGGAGGCGTAGGATGAAGATGGTATCTCTCAAGCAACCCTGGAACCAAATAACAAAGAGTCTCTTGTGTCCCCAACACACCCAATACAATGGTAAATTGTATAGGTGCACTAGTTCGGCGAAGAGAGGGTGATACAAGTGGTATATGGATAGTAGATAAAGGTATTTGTAATCTGAAATTATAAAAACAGCAAGGTAACTAATGATAAAAGTGAGCATAAACGGTATTGCAATGCGTGGAAATAAGGCCTAGGGTTCATACTTTCGCTAGTGCAAGTTCCCTCAACAATAATAACATAGTTGGATCATATAACTATCCCTCAACATGCAACAAAGAGTCACTCCAAAGTCACTAATAGTGGAGAACGAACGAAGAGATTATGGTAGGGTATGAAACCACCTCAAAGTTACTTTTTCCAATCAATCCGTTGGGCTATTCCTATAAGTGTCACAAACAGCCCGAGAGTTCGTACTAGAATAACACCTTAAGACACAAATCAACCAAAACCCTAATTTCACCTAGATACTCCAATGTCACCTCAAGTATCCGTGGGCATGATTATACGATATGCATCACACAATCTCAGATTCATCTATTCAACCAACACAAAGGACCTCAAAGAGTGCCGCAAAGTTCTACCGGAGAATCACGACGAAAACGTGTGCCAACCCCTATGCATAGGTTCATGGGTGGAACCCGCAAGTTGATCACCAAAACATACATCAAGTGAATCACGTGGTATCCCATTGTCACCACAGATACGCACGGGAAGACATACATCAAGTGTTCTCAAATCTTTAAAGACTCAATCCGATAAGATAACTTCAAAGGGAAAACTCAATCCATTACAAGAGAGTAGAGAGGGGAAGAAACATCATAGGATCCAAATATAATAGTAAAGCTCGCGATACATCAGGATCGTATCACCTCAAGAACACGAGAGAGAGAGAGAGAGAGAGAGAGATCAAACACATAGCTACTGGTACATACCCTCGGCCCCGAGGGAGAACTACTCCCTCCTCGTCATGGAGAGCATCGGGATGATGAAGATGGCCGCCGGAGAGGGATTCCCCCTCCGGCAGGGTGCCGGAATGGGTCTAGATTGGCTTTCGGTGGCTACGAAGGCTTCTGGCGGCAGAACTCCCGATCTATTGTGCTCCCAGATCGTTTTAGGGTATATGGAGATATATAGGCAGAAGAAGTACGTCAGGGATCCACGAGGGTGGAGGGCGCGCCCTAGGGTGGTGCGCGCACCCTCCTACCTCGTGGCCTCCTCGAAGCTTCCTTGACGTAGACTCCAAGTCTCCCGGGATGCTTTCCTTCCAAAAATGAGTTCCGTGAACTTTTAGGTCAATTGGACTCCGTTTGATTTTCCTTTTCTTCGAAACCCTAAAATAGGCAAAAAAAACAGAAACTGGCACTCGGCTCTGGGTTAATAGGTTAGTCCCAAAAATAATATAAAAGTGTATAATAAAGCCCATAAACATCCAAAACAGAAGATAATATAGCATGGAGCAATCAAAAATTATAGATACGTTGGAGACGTATCAATCTACGTCAAGCCTACCAAGTACCCATCATAAACTCTCATCTCTTGCATTACATTATTCGCCATTCGCCTCTCGTTTTCCTCTCCCCCACTTCTAAAATGATTTTCTCTTTTATTTGCCCTTCTTTCGTTCATCTTTTCGTTTGCCTTTATGTCTTTCTTGGCTCTTGTTTGCTTGGTATAATTGTGTGTTTATTGAAAATCAGAAACAAAGTTTATGGATCCACTTAAAGTTTTATGCTTGGATCATCTTCGATCCATATGTGCTCGTGTTGAAACCCCAACTAGTTTAGTTGAGGTAAAATCTTTAGATGAGCATGCTCATTTTGTGCGTCACCGTTTGTTTGAAAAGGGAGAATCCTATGGAATCAAATAAATTGTTTGCTATGCTACGCTTGGAATCTTTGTGAACTTTGTGATTTTACTTGTTTCTCTAAGAACCCTAAAAACACCTTCCCTACCTATGTGAGTTTAATGATAATGAAATTTTATCTTCTTATGAAAAGGGTGTTTATAGTTACTATGATATTGAACAAATTGAAGAATTTGTTGCTTTTAAGGGTGCTTATGAAGTTGCTTCTTTGATTGAAAAGTATGATATTACTCTCTATAAATATGAAAATTCTGACATACTTAAATATTTCTATGAAAACTATGCTCATAATGCATATGTCAAACAATTTATTGAGAGAATGACCATTGCTTTGGAAGAAAATAATGATATGCATGAATCTATATATAGTTATGATTCTAAAGATTTGATTGAAATATCCCTTGATGAACATGATGCTTGCTATTCTTGTGGCCATGATGCCAATATTTATGATGATGAATTTGCTATAGTTCCTCATGTTAAACATGAGATTATTTCTACGCACCCATACTTGATAGTTCCTCGAATCAAAAGCATGATTGCAATGATGTTATTATAAATTCTATTAATGTCAATTGTGCTAATGATATGCAAAACCCCAAGCTTGGGGATGCTAGTTTTGCTATGTCCTCTACTTATTGCAGTGATCATGATTGGGGTAATAATACTTCTTATGATCTTGAAAATCTATTTAAGCCTCATGATGAATATGTTTGCTATAATATTGAAAGTTGGTTTGGAAGAGTGTCGACTCTAGGTAATAATGATCCCACTACTTTAGAGATTGAGAAATCTTATGATTTTTTTCTTGATAAAAGTGGGTTTGGAGAGGTCATGAATTTATTTGATGATAACCCCACAATTTTGGAAGAGTGTCAACTTTGCATGCATGTGGATCATGTTGAGAATATTTTATATGATAGATATATTGTTGAATTTGATCATGATCCTACGTGTAATTATTATGAGATGGGAAATATGGTTGTAGAAATTTTCATGTTATGAAATTACCTCTTGTTATGTTGAGATTGCTATTGTTTCTTTCTTATTCCTTGCATATGGTAGTTTTTGCTTGTACTGGTAATTTGCTTGCTTATAAAATCCCTATGCATAGTAAGCATGTTAGACTTAAACTGGTTTGTCACATGTTTTATGATGCTCTCTTTGTGTTTCAATTGCTATCTTTCATGTGACCATCATTAAAATTATCAATGCCTAACTAAAAGGCTTTAAAGAAAAGCGTTTGTTGGGAGACAACCCAATATGTTTCCTTACTGCTTTTCAATAAATAATCCATCTAGCCTATGGTTAGATGTGTTTTTGTGTTTTAATTAGTGTTTGTGCCATGTAAGACCTTTGGGATGGCTTACGATGATAGTTGATTTGATCTTGCTGAAAAACAGAAACTTTTGCGCCCAGGAAAATAATTCTTATTTTTAACAGAAGCGCGATAAAATACTGATTCTTTTTGTAGAAGATTAATATACAAATTGCCCAGGTTGTCCTAATTTTTGAGAATTTTTGGAGTTACATAAGTATTCGAGAGTTATAGATTGCTACAGACTATTCTGTTTTTGACAGATTCTGTTGTCTATGTGTTGTTTGCTTATTTTGATGAATCTATGGGTAGTATCGAGGGGGGATGAACCATGGAGAAGTTGGAATATAGTAGATATTACACAAATATAAATAAATAATGAGTTCACAACAGTACCAAAAGTGATGATTTATTTCTTATACTAACAGATCTCATGAGGTTTTCTGTTGAGTTTTGTGTTGTGAAGTTTTCAAGTTTTGGGTAAAGATTTGATGGACTATGGAATAAGGAGTGGCAAGAGCCTAAGCTTGGGGATGCCCAAGGCACCCCAAGGTAATATTCAAGGACAGCCAAGAGCCTAAGCTTGGGGATGCCCCGGAAGACATCCCCTCTTTTGTCTTCGTCTATCGGTAAATTTACTTGAGGCTATATTTTTATTCACCACATGATATGTGTTTTGCTTGGAGCATCTTGTATGATATGAGTCTTTGCTTTTTAGTTTGCCACAATCATCCTTTCTGTACACACCTTTTGAGAGGGACACGCATGAATCGTGATTTAATAGAATACTCTATGAGTTTCACTTATATCTTTTTAGCTAGGCAATTTTGCTCTAATGCTTCACGTATATCTTTTTAGAGCACGGCGTTGGCTTTATTTCGTAGAAATTATTGAACTCTCATGCTTCACTTATATTATTTTGAGAGTATATTTAAACAGCATGGTAATTTGCTTTGGTTATGAATTTAGTCCTAATATGATGGGCATCCAAGAGGAATATAATAAAAACTTTCATATAAAGTGCATTGAATATTATGAGAAGTTTGATTCCTTGTGATTGTTTGGAGATATAAATATGGTGGTATTAGATTCATGCTAGTGAGTAATTGTGGATTGTAGAAATACTTGTGTTAAAGTTTGTGATTTCCGTAGCATGCACGTATGGTGAACCGTTATGTAACGAAGTTGGAGCATGATTTATTTATTGATTGTCTTCCTTTTGAGTGGCGGTCGGGGACGAGCGATGGACTTTTCCTAACAACCTATCCCCCTATGAGCATGCGCGTAGTACTTTGTTTCGACGACTAATAGATTTTTGCAATAAGTATGTGAGTTATTTATGACTAATGTTGAGTCCAAGGATTATACGCACTCTCACCCTTCCATCATTGCTAGCCTCTCTAGTACCGCGCAACTTTCACTGGTACCTTACACCCACCATTTTACCTTCCTCAAAACAGCCACCATACCTACCTATTATGGCATTTCCATAGTCATTCCGAGATATATTTCCATGCAACTTCCACCATTCCATTTTATTATGACACGCTCCATCATTGTCATATTGCTTTGCATGATCATGTAGTTGATCTCGTATTTGTGGCAAAGCCACCATTCATTCTTTTTTATACATGTCGCTCTTGAGTCATCGCACATCCTGGTACACCGCCGGAGGCATTCATATAGAGTCATATTTTGTTCTAAGTATCGAGTTGTAATTCTTGAGTTGTAAGTAAATAAAAGTGTGATGATCTTCATTATTAGAGCATTGCCCCATGTGAGGAGAAATAAAAGATGTCAAAGAAGCCAACAAAAAATGTGAGAAAAGAGAGAAGGGGCAATGTTACTATGCTTTTTCCACACTTGTGCTTCAAAGTAGCACCATGATCTTCATGATAGAGAGTCTCCTATGTTGTCACTTTCATATACTAGTGCGAATTTTTCATTATAGAACTTGGCTTGTATATTCCAATAATGGGCTTCCTCAAATTGCCCTAGGTCTTCGTGAGCAAGCAAGTTTGATGCACACCCACTTAGTTTCTTTTTGAGCTTTTACAAACTTATAGCTCTAGTGCATCCGTTGCATGGCAATCACTACTCACTCACATTGATATCTATTGATGGGAATCTCCATAGCCCGTTAATACACCTAGTTGATGTGAGACTATCTCCTTCTTTTTGTCTTCTCCACAACCACCATATTCTATTCCATCTATAGTGCTATATACATGGCTCGCGCTCATGTATTACGTGAAAGTTGAAAATGTTTGAGAACGTCAAACATATGAAACAATTGCTTGGCTTGTCATCGGGGTTGTACATGATTTGAATATTTTGTGTGATGAAGATGGAGCATAGCCAGACTATATGATTTTGTAGGGATAGCTTTCTTTGGCCATGTTATTTTGAGAAGACATGATTGCTTTATTAGTATGCTTGAAGTATTATCATTTTTATGTCAATATTAAACTTTTGTTTTGAATCTTATGGATATGAAAATTCATGCCACAATAAAGAAAATTACATGGATAAATATGTTAGGTAGCATTCCACATCAAAAATTCTGTTTTAATCATTTACCTACTCGAGGACGAGTAGGAATTAAGCTTGGGGGTGCTTGATATGTCTCCAACGTATCTATAATTTTTTACTGTTCCATGCTATTATGTTATCTGTTTTGGATGTTTTATATGCATTAATATGCTATTTTATATTATTTTTTGGACTAACATATTAACATAGAGCCCATTGCCAGTTTCTGTTTTTTCCTTGTTTTTGAGCTTCGCAGAAAAGGAATACTGAACGGAGTCCAAACGAAATAAAACTTCATGATGATTTTTCTTGGACCAGAAGACACCCAGGGGACTTGGAGTCCAAGTCAGAAGAGCCACGAGGCGACGGCAAGGGTGGAGGGTGCGCCCTAGGGAGGCGCCCCCTACCTTGTGGGCCCCTCGGGACTCCCCTGACCTAGCTCTTCCACCTAAATATTCACATATATTCCAAAACCACCAGAGGCATCCATGAAAATACTTTTCCGCCACCGCAACCTTCTGTTCCCGTGAGATCCCATCTTGGGGCCTTTTCCGTCATCCTACCGGAGGGGGATTCGATCACGGGGGGCATCTACATAAACTCTATTGCCCTTCCGATGAAGCGTGAGTAGTTTACCACAGACCTACGGGTCCATAGCTAGTAGCTAGATGGCTTCTTCTCTCTCTTTGATTCTCAATACCATGTTCTCCTCGATGTTCTTGGAGATCTATCCGATGTATTCTTCTTTTGCGGTGTGTTTGTCGAGATCCGATGAATTGTGGATTTATGATCAGCTTATCTATGAATATTATTTGAATCTTCTCTGAATTCTTATATGCATGATTTGATATCTTTGTATTTCTCTTCGAATTATCGGTGTGGTTTGGCCAACTAGATTGGTTTTTCTTGCAATGGGAGAGGTGCTTAACTTTGGGTTCAATCTTGTGTGATTTCACCCAGTGACGAAGTAGGGGTAGCGAGAAACATATTGAATTGTTGCCATCAAGGATAAAAATATGGGGTTTTCATCATATTGCTTGAATTTATTCCTCTACATCATGTCATCTTACTTAAGGCGTTACTCCGTTCTTTATGAACTTAATACTCTAGATGCATGTTGGATAGCGGTTGATATGTGGAGTAATAGTAGTAGATGTAGGTAGGAGTCGGTCTACTTGACACAGATGTGATGCCTATATTGCATAATCATTGCCTTGGATATCGTCATAACTTTGTGCTTTTCTATCAATTGCTCGACAGTAATTTGTTCACCTACTGTATTATTTGCCTTCATGAGAGAAGCCTCTAGTGAAACCTATGCCCCCGGGGTCTATTTCCCAACATATTAGTTTCCGCTTTACTATTTTGAAATCTTTTATTTTCATATCTATAAACAAAAAAATCAAAAATATTATATCTTTTGTTTAGTTCTATTTATCTCTATCAGATCTCACCTTTGCAAGTGACCGTGAAGGGATTGACTACCTCTTTATCGCGTTGGGTGCAAGTGTTTGATTGTTTGTGCACGTGCATCTATTGGGGACTTGCGCGTTTCTCCTACTGGATTGATACCTTGGTTCTTAACTGAGGGAAATACTTATCTCTGTTGGAGAATGTAGCAGAATTTTAAAATTTTCTACGCATCACCAAGATTAATCTATGGAGTCATCTAGCAACGAGGTAGAGGGGAGTGCATCTACATACCCTTGTAGATCGCGCGCGGAAGCGTTCAAGAGAACGGGATTGATGGAGTCGTACTCGTCGTGATCCAAATCACCGATGACCTAGCGCCGAACGGACGGCACCTCCGTGTTCAACACACGTACGGTTGGGAAGACATCTCATCCAACTTGATCCAGCAAGGGGGAAGGAGAGGTTGACGAAGATCCAGCAGCACGACGGCGTGGTGGTGGAAGCAACGGTGATCTCGGCAGGGATTCGCTAAGCACAGGGAGAGGGAGGAGTGTCACGGGAGGGAGAGGGAGAGGCCAGGGGCTAGGGGTGCGGCTGCCCTCCCTCCCCCACTATATATAGGGTCCCTAGGGGGGCGCCAGCCCTAGGAGATCCAATCTCCAAGGGGGGCGGCGGCCAAGGGGATTGCTTGCCCCCCAAGCCAAGTGGGGCGCCCCCCACCCCTAGGGTTTCCAACCCTAGGCACAGGGGGAGACCCAAGGGGGGCGCACCAGCCCACTAGGGGCTGGTTCCCCTCCCACTTTAGCCCATGGGGCCCTCTAGGATAGGTGGCCCCACCCGGTGGACCCCCGGGACCCTTCCGGTGGTCCCGGTACAATAACGATTACCCCCGAAACTTTCCCAATGGCCGAAACTTGACTTCCTATATATAAATCTTCACCTTCGGACCATTCCGGAACTCCTCATGACGTCCGGGATCTCATCCGGGACTCCGAACAACTTTCGGGTTACCGTATACTAATATCTCAACAACCCTGGCGTCACCGAACCTTAAGTGTGTAGACCCTACGGGTTCGGGAGACACGCAAACATGACCGAGACGACTCTCCAGTCAATAACCAACAGCGGGATCTGGATACCCATGTTGGCTCCCACGTGCTCCTCGATGATCTCATCGGATGAACCATGATGTCGAGGATTCAATCAATCCGTATACAATTCCCTTTGTCAATCGGTACGTTACTTGCCCGAGACTCGATCGTCGGTATCCCAATACCTCGTTCAATCTCGTTACCGGGAAGTCACTTTACTCATACCGTAATTCATGATCCTGTGATCAACCACTTGGTCACATTGAGCTCATTATGATGATGCATTACCGAGTGGGCCCAGAGATACCTCTCCGTCATACGGAGTGACAAATCCCAGTCTCGATTCGTGCCAACCCAACAGACACTTTCAGAGATACCTGTAGTGTACCTTTATAGTCACCCGGTTACGTTGTGAGGTTTGGCACACCCAAAGCACTCCTATGGTATCCGGGGGTTGCACAATCTCATGGTCTAAGGAAATGATACTTGACATTCGGAAAAGCTATAGCAAACGAACTACACGATCTTTGAGCTATGCTTAGGATTGGGTCTTGTCCATCATATCATTCTCATAATGATGTGATCCCGTTATCAATGACATCCAATGTCCATAGTCAGGAAACCATGACTATCTTTTGTCAACAAGCTAGTCAACTAGAGGCTCACTAGGGACGTGTTGTGGTCTATGTATTCACACATGTATTACGATTTCCGGATAACACAATTATAGCATGAACAATAGACAATTATCATGAACAAAGAAATATAATAATAACCATTTTATTATTGCCTCTAGGGCATATTTCCAACAGTCTCCCACTTGCACTAGAATCAATAGTCCAATTACATTGTGATGAACCGAACACCCATGCAGTTCTGGTATTGATCATGTTTTGCTCTAGGGAGAGGTTTAGTCAACGGATCTGCCACATTCAGGTCCGTATGTACTTTACAAATATCTATGTCTCCATTTTGAACACTTTCACGAATGGAGTTGAAGCGACGCTTGATATGCCTGGTCTTCCTGTGAAACCTGGGCTCCTTGGCAAGGGCAATAGCTCCAGTGTTGTCACAGAAGAGAGTCATCGGGCCCGACACATTGGGTATGACTCCTAGGCCGGTAATGAACTCCTTCACCCAGATTGCCTCTTGTGCTGCCTCCGAGGCTGACATGTACTCCGCTTCACATGTAGATCCCGCCACAACGCTTTGCTTGCAACTGCACCAGCTTACTGCCCCACCATTCAAAATATACACGTATTCGGTTTGTGATTTAGAGTCATCTAGATCTGTGTCGAAGCTAGCATCGACGTAACCCTTTACGACGAGCTCTTCGTCACCTCCATAAATGAGAAACATATCCTTAGTCCTCTTCAGGTACTTCAGGAATTATTGACCGCTGTCCAGTGTTCCATGTCGGGATTACTTTGGTACCTTCCTACCAAACTTACGGCAAGGTTTACATCAGGTCTGGTACACAACATAGCATACATGATAGACCCTATGGCCGAGGCATAGGGGACGACACTCATCTTTTCTCTATCTTCTGCCGTGGTCGGGCATTGAGCCGTGCTCAATCTCGTACCTTGCAATATAGGCAAGAACCCCTTCTTTGACTGATCCATTTTGAACTTCTTCAATATCTTGTCAAGGTACGTACTCTGTGAAAGACCAATGCGGCGTCTCGATCTATCTCTATAGATCTTGATGCCTAATATATAAGCAGCTTCTCCAAGATCCTTCATTGAAAAACACTTGTTCAAGTAGGCCTTTATGCTTTCCAAGAATTCTATATCATTTCCCATCAACAGTATGTCATCCACATACAATATGAGAAATGCTACAGAGCTCCCACTCACTTTCTTGTAAATGCAGGCTTCTCCATAAGTCTGCGTAAACCCAAACGCTTTGATCATCTCATCAAAATGAATGTTCCAACTCCGAGATGCTTGCACCAGCCCATAAATCGAGCGTTGGAGCTTGCACACCTTGTTAGCATTCTTAGGATCGACAAAACCTTCCGGCTGCATCATATACAATTCTTCCTTAAGGAAACCATTAAGGAATGCCGTTTTGACGTCCATTTGCCATATCTCATAATCATAGAATGTGGCAATTGCTAACATGATTCGGACGGACTTCAGCTTCGCTATGGGTGAAAAAATCTCATCGTAGTCAACCCCTTGAACTTGTCGATAACCCTTAGCGACAAGCCGAGCTTTATAGATGGTTACATTACCATCCGCGTCTGTCTTCTTCTTAAAGATCCATTTATTTTCTATGGCTCCTCGATCATCGGGCAAGTCAGTCAAAGTCCATACTTTGTTTTCATACATGGATCCTATCTCGGATTTCATGGCTTCCAGCCATTTGTCTGAATCCGGGCCCACCATCGCTTCTTAATAGTTCGAAGGTTCACCGTTGTCTAACAACATGATTTCCAAGACAGGGTTGCCGTACCACTCTGGTGCGGAACGTGTCCTCGTGGACCCACGAAGTTCAGTAGTAACTTGATCTGAAGTTTCATGATCATCATCATTAACTTCCTCTCTAGTCGGTGCAGGCACCTCAGGAACATTTTCTTGAGCTGCGCCACTTACCGGTTCAAGAGGTAATACTTCATCTAGTTCTACTTCCCTCTCACTTTTTTCTTTCGAGAGAAACTCTTTCTCTAGAAAGGACCCATTCTTGGCAACAAATATTTTGCCTTCGGATCTGAGGTAGAAGGTATACCCAATAGTTTCTTTAGGGTATCCTATGAAGACGCATTTTTCCGATTTGGGTTCAAGCTTTTCAGGTTGAAGTTTCTTGACATAAGCATCGCATCCCCAAACTTTTAAAAATGACAGCTTAGGTTTCTTCCCAAACCATAATTCATACGGTGTCGTCTCAACGGATTTCGACGGAGCCCTATTTAAAGTGAATGCGGTAGTCTCTAAAGCATAGCCCCAAAATGACAGCGGTAAATCGGTAAGAAACATCATAGATCGCACCATATCCAATAGAGTGCGATTACGATGTTCGGACACACCATTATGCTGAGGTGTTCCAGACGGCGTGAGTTGTGAAACTATTCCACATTTCCTTAAGTGTGTGCCAAATTCATGACTCAAGTATTCTCCCCCACGATCTGATCGCAAGAACTTGATTTTCTTGTCACGTTGATTCTCAATCTCACTCTGAAATTCCTTGAACTTTTCAAAGGTCTCAGACTTGTGTTTCATTAAGTAGACATACCCATATCTACTCAAGTCGTCAGTGAGGGTGAGAACATAAAGATAGCCACCGCGAGCCTCAACACTCATTGGACTGCACACATCAGTATGTATGATTTCCAATAAGTTGGTTGCTCGCTCCATTGTTCCTGAGAACGGAGTCTTGGTCATTTTACCCATGAGGCATGGTTCGCATGTGTCAAATGATCCGTAATCAAGAGACTCCAAAAGTCCATCGGCATGGAGCTTCTTCATGCGTTTGACACCTATGTGACCAAGGCGGCAGTGCCACAAGTATGTGGGACTATCATTATCAACCTTACATCTTTTGGTATTCACACTATGAATATGTGTAACATTACGCTCGAGATTCATTAAGAATAAACCATTCACCAGCGGAGCATGACCATAAAACATATCTCTCATATAAATAGAACAACCATTATTCTCGGATTTAAATGAGTAGCCATCTCGAATTAAACAAGATCCTGATACAATGTTCATGCTCAAAGCTGGCACTAAATAACAATTATTGAGGTTTAAAACTAATCCCATAGGTAAATGTAGAGGTAGCGTGCCGACGGCGATCACATCGACCTTGGAACCATTCCCGACGTGCATCATCACCTTGTCCATCGCCAGTCTCCGCTTATTCCGCAGCTCCTGCTTTGAGTTACAAATGTGAGCAACCACACCGGTATCAAATACCCAGGAGCTACTACGAGTACTGGTAAGGTACACATCAATTACATGTATATCACATATACCTTTAGTGTTGCCGGCCTTCTTGTCTGCTAAGTATTTGGGGCAGTTCCGCTTCCAGTGACCACTTCCCTTGCAATAAAAACACTCAGTCTCGGGCTTGGGTCCATTCTTTGGCTTCTTCCCGGCAGCTTGCTTACCGGGCGCGGCAACTCCCTTGCGGTCCTTCTTGAAGTTATTCTTACCCTTGCCTTTCTTGAACTTAGTGGTTTTATTCACCATCAACACTTGATGTTCCTTTTTGATCTCCACCTCTGCTGATTTCAACATTGAATATACCTCAGGAATGGTCTTTTCCATCCCCTGCATATTGAAGTTCATCACAAAGCTCTTGTAGCTCGGTGGAAGCGACTGAAGGATTCTGTCAATGACCGCGTCATCCAGGAGATTAACTCCTAGCTGAGTCAAGCGGTTATGCAACCCAGACATTTTGAGTATGTGCTCACTGACAGAACTATTTTCCTCCATCTTACAGCTGAAGAACTTGTCGAAGACTTCATATCTCTCGACCCGGGCATGAGCTTGGAAAACCATTTTCAGCTCTTCGAACATCTCATATGCTCCGTGTCTCTCAAAACGCTTCTGGAGCCCCGGTTCTAAGCTGTAAAGCATGCCGCACTGAACGAGGGAGTAATCATCAGCACGTGACTGCCAAGCGTTCATAACGTCCTGGTTCTCTGGGATGAGTGCGTCACCTAGCGGTGCTTCTAGGACATAATCTTTCTTGGCAGCTATGAGGATAATCCTCAGGTTCCGGACCCAGTCCGTATAGTTGCTGCCATCATCTTTCAGCTTGGTTTTCTCTAGGAACGCGTTGAAGTTGAGGGCAACATTAGCGTGGGCCATTTGATCTACAAGACATAGTGTAAAGATTTTAGACTAAGTTCATGATAATTAAGTTCATCTAATCAAATTACTCAATGAACTCCCACTCAGATAGACATCCCTCTAGTCATCTAAGTGAAACATGATCTGAGTCAACTAGGCCGTGTTCGATCATCACGTGAGACGGACTAGTCAACATCGGTGAACATCTTCATGTTGATCGTATCTTCTATACGACTCATGCTCGACCTTTCAGTCTTCTGTGTTCCGAGGCCATGTCTGTACATGCTAGGCTCGTCAAGTCAACCAAAGTGTATTGCGTGTGTAAATCTGGCTTACACCCATTGTATTCGAACGTTAGAATCTATCACACCCGATCATCACGTGGTGCTTCAAAACAACGAACCTTTGCAACGGTGCATAGTTAGGGGGAACACTTTCTTGAAATTATTACGAGGGATCATCTTATTTAAGCTACCGTCGATCTAAGCAAATAAGATGTAAAACATGATAAACATCACATGCAATCAAATAGTGACATGATATGGCCAATATCATTTGCTCCTTTTGATCTCCATCTTCGGGGCTCCATGATCATTGTTGTCACCGGCATGACACCATGATCTCCATCATCGTGTATTCTTGAAGTTGTCTCGTCATCTATTACTTCTACTACTATGGCTAATGCTTTAGCAATAAAGTAAAGTAATTACATGACATTTATGTTGACACGTAGGTCATAAATAAATAAAGACAACTCCTATGGCTCCTGCCGGTTGTCATACTCATCGACATGCAAGTCGTGATTCCTATTACAAGAACATGATCAATCTCATACATCACATATATCATTCATCACATCCTTTTGGCCATATCACATCACACGGCACATGCTGCAAAAACAAGTTAGATGTCCTCTAATTGTTGTTGCAAGTTTTTACGTGGCTGCTATAGGTTTCTAGCAAGAACGTTTCTTACCTACGCCAAAACCACAACGTGATATGCCAATTTCTATTTACCCTTCATAAGGACCCTTTTCATCGAATCCGATCCGACTAAAGTGGGAGAGACAGACACCCGCCAGCCACCTTATGCAACTAGTGCATGTCAATCGATGGAACCAGTCTCACGTAAGCGTACGTGTAAGGTCGATCCGGGCCGCTTCATCCCACGATGCCGCCGAATCAAGATAAGACTAGTAACGGCAAGCAAATTGACAATATCGACGCCCACAACTACTTTGTGTTCTACTCGTGCATAGAAACTACGCATAGACCTAGCTCATGATGTGTAACACCCCGGATGTAACTTACTCAATTTGTACTCCAACTCTTGCCGTTTCCGCCGTTAAGTTATTTTATTTTCTCGGGTTCGGGTTTTCTTTCTCCGTGTGTTGTTGTCGCTTTCATGCATCTCATATCATGTCATCATGTGCATTGCATTTGCATACGTGTTCGTCTCATGCATCCGAGCATTTTCCCCGTTGTCTGTTTTGCATTCCGGCGCTCCGTTCTCCTCCGGTGGTCATTTCTACCTTTCTTTCGTGTGTGGGGATTAAACATTTCCGGATTGGACCGAGACTTGCCAAGCGGCCTTGGTTTACTACCGGTAGACCGCCTGTCAAGTTTCGTACCATTTGGACTTCGTTTGATGCTCCAACGGTTAACCGAGGGACCGAAAAGGCCTCATGTGTGTTGAAGCCCAACACCCCTCCATTTTGGCCCAAAACCCACCAAAATCCTCTCCATCATCTAGAGCGTTCGATCACGATCGCGTGGCCAAAAACCGCACCTCATTTGGAGTCTCCTAACTCCCTCTATGCCTATTTAAAGACCACTCCCCGAAATTTTTGGGCAAACCCTAGATCCACCCCTCTCCACGCGGTCGGACACGTCCGCCGGCCGCCGGACACGTCCGCCGCCGCCCACAGCAAACCGGAGCCTGCCACGTGTCGCCCCGAGCCCCACATCGCCGTCGGCCCGCCCGAGCCCGCGGGAGGCCCCCGCGGCCCAGATCCGCGCGCCACCCCGCGCCTCCTCCTTCCCCGCATCCGGCGCCCGAGCCGCCCGGCGCCGCCGCGCGCCATCGCCGGCGAGCAGCCCCGCTCCGGCGACGCCGACCTCCACCGCCGCACCTTGCCGCCGCGGCCATCGTCGGCACCGCCCGCGGCCACCTCGGCCTCGCCGCCTCCTCCACGCCGTCGACCCGCCCCGGCCGGCTTCTTCCTCTCCGCGGCAAGTTCCATCTCCGGTGAGCTCGAGCTACAGTAACTCCGGCGAGTGCATCGAGAACCGTGCCGATCCAGATCTGAAAATCTCGGTTGATTTTTTGCCCCGAAACCCAAATTATCTTGCCATGTTCATCGCATCGTAACTTTGCATCCGTAGCTTCGTTTTGGGCATGTAGCATTTCAAAATGTTCATCTCAGAGAGTACATCATTTCATTCCATTGCATCATTTTCATTTGAGTTCATCTTGATGCCCGAAATGCTGTTAGAAGAGGGCTACTTGAGATATTTGTCAGATCTGCTACTCCATTTAGATATTTGTCATTTTTGCCATGATTATTGTGTGCATGATATGCCCATGAGCTCTACATATGTTTTGTTAAGGGTTTTGCCATCTTTCCAGAGGTGCAACCCATGTATTTTTGTGATGTGTGTGGTGACTAGCACAAGCTTGCAAAGTGAGGCACTTGGTAATTCTGATTTCAGGGACTTAGCATTTCCACAAAGTCCTTGAGCTGTTTATCTCATATTCTCATATGTTCATGTTGTTTCCTAGTGATCCGTGCCTCTTTTGAGGATGATCAGTAAGGATGTTTTGTTAATCTTGTAGTGCTCTATCCATACATGTCTTTGTTTGAATTTATGGAGCACCCTAGATTGAGTCAATCGAGCTCTACTTTTGCTACTTCGTGAATCTGGGCCGATTGTCTACTTGTTACCAATTTTGCCGAGGATGTTGTAGTTGATCCGTGCATGCTATGTTATTGTTCTTGCCATGTCTAGCTTGCATTTTGTGTATTCTTGATGGATGTATTCTTAGTTTGTCATGACTTTCTCTGTAGTGAGTGCATCGAGCTCGTAAACATGCCTACTTGATATCTGTTTTCAGCATGCTCCAGTTTTCACTAAGTCTGAGAACTGATTATGTTTTTGCCATGTTCACATGCTTGCAATTGTATTCTCTGATCCGTTTTGGCTCAAGGTCACTAAGGGACTTTTGTTAAGCTCTTTGAGTAGCTCCATGCCATGCTTTACTTTGCCATATTCAGGTCTCGTAACATGTAGTTTTGTTGCTCCGAAGAGTGCTACCTGATCTGAAATTCCAGACAAGTGTTAATTTCACTAAGTCTGAAATCTGTTTGCCATATGCATTTTTGCCATGCTTGTTTGAACATGTTAATGGATGATTTGGCCGTAGCTCAGTGCTAGACTTTTGTTAAGCATCTTGAATGCATCCTTTCCATGTATTTTTATGCCATGTTTGGGTGCTGTAGCTTATTCATCTCTTTGCATTTAGATGGCTACTTGCTGTAAATCGCAGACCGGTGTCATATTTGAATTGCTTGCCATTTCCAAACCGTAACTCCGATTCCGGTGACCTTTATATCATTTTCAATCGATTTCATCTCATCTTTCCAGTGGCACACTTGGATTTCCAAGTTGAGGCCAGGTTCATGCATTCCCTGTCAAATCTTGCATATGAATCCTGCATCGCATCCCGCATAGCATACCATCCTTGCATCATATTGTTTCATCCTTGCACGTGGTTTATTGTGTCCTTGTTGCTTGTTTGTCTTGTTTGAGTAGAGCCGGGAGACGAGTTAGCTAACGAGTAGCCCGTTGAGTTTGCTTTCGAGGATCCAGTCAACTCTGACAACTTTGCAGGCAAGATGATCATACCCTCGAAATCACTACTATCTTTGCTATGCTAGATTGCTCGCTCTTTTGCTATGCCAATGCTACGATGCCTACCATTTGCTTTCAAGCCTCCAAAATTGCCATGTCAAACCTCTAACCCACCATGTCCTAGCAAACCGTTGATTGGCTATGTTACCGCATTGCTCAGACCCTCTTATAGCGTTGCTAGTTGCAGGTGAAGATTGGAGGCCGTTCCTTGTTGGAACATTTATTTACTTGTTGGGATATCATTATATTATCTTGTTATCTTATTGCATCTTTATGCTTGGTAAAGGGTGGAAGGCTCGGCCTCTCGCCTAGTGTTTTGTTCCACTCTTGTCGCCCTAGTTTCCGTCATATCGGTGTTATGTTCCCGGATTTTGCGTTCCTTACGCGGTTGGGTTATAATGGGAACCCCTTGATAGTTCGCCTTGATTAAAGCTTTTCCAGCAATGCCCAACCTTGGTTTTACCATTTGCCACCTAGCCTCTTTTTCCCTTGGGTTTCCGGAGCCCGAGGGTCATCTTATTTAACCCCCCCCCCCCCGGGGCCAGTGCTCCTCTGAGTATTGGTCTGAACCGGGCAGCCTGCGGGGCCACCTCGGGGAAACTCGAGGGTTGGTTTTACTCGTAGCTTGACCTATCTGAGTGTGCCCTGAGAACGAGATATGTGCAGCTCCTATCGGGATTTGTCGGCACATTCGGGCGGTGTTGCTGGTCTTGTTTTAACCTGTCGAACTGTCTTGAAGAACCGAGGTACCGAGTCTGATCGGAACGGCTCGGGAGGAGGTCTATTCCTTCGTTGACCATGAGAGCTTGTCATGGGCTAAGTTGGGACTCCCCTGCAGGGATTTGAACTTTCGAAAGCCGTGCCCGCGGTTATGGGCAGATGGGAATTTGTTAATGTCCGGTTGTAGATAACTTGAACCTTAACTTAATTAAAATGAATCAACTGAGTGTGTTACCGTGATGGCCTCTTCTCGGCGGAGTCCGGGAAGTGGACACGGTGTTGGAGTAATGCTTGCGCAGGTTGTTCTCTAGTTTCTCGCTCACGCTTTGCCTCCTCTTCTCGCTCTCTTTTGCGAACAGGATAGCCGCCATATTTGCTAGTCGCTTGTTGCAGCTCCACATTTTTACCTTGCCTTACCTATAAGCTTAAATAGTCTTGATCGCGAGGGTGCGAGATTGCTGAGTCCCTGTGGCTCACAGATTACTATTACACCAGATGCAGGGCCTGATGATTCCGCTCCAGGTGACGCGCTCAAGCTCAAGCGGGAGTTTGACGAGGACTCTCAACAATACTATGTTTCCTTTCCTGATGATCAGTAGTGGCGCCCAGTTGGGGGTGATCGGGACCGTGTCGCATGTTGGGTTATCTTTTATTTTGGCGCCGTAGTCGGGCCATGATTGTTTGGATGATGTAATGTTATTTATGTACCTTGATTGACGTGGCGAGTGTAAGCCAACTATGTTATCTCCCCTTTTATTTATTATATTACATGGGATGTTTGTGAAGATTGCCTAACTTGCGACATATGCCTTCAATGCGATTATGCCTCTAAGTCGTGCCTCGACACGTGGGAGATATAGTCGCATCGAGGGTGTTACATGATGCCACTGTTGGGGAACGTACCAGAATTTTAAAATTTTCTACGCATCACCAAGATCAATCTTTGGAGTCATCTAGCAACGAGGGAGAGGGGAGTGCATCTACATACCCTTGTAGATCATGCGCGGAAGCGTTCAAGAGAAAGGGGTTGATGGAGTCGTACTCGTCGTGATCCAAATCACCGATGACCTAGCGCCGAATGGACGTCACCTCCGCGTTCAACACACGTACGGTTGGGAAGACGTCTCCTCCAACTTGATCCAGCACGGGGGAAGGAGAGGTTGATGAAGATCCAGCAGCACGATGGCGTGGTGGTGGAAGCAACGGTGATCTCGGCAGGGCTTCGCCAAGCACAGGGAGAGGGAGGAGTGTCACGGGAGGGAGAGGGAGAGGCCAGGGGCTAGGGGTGCGGCTGCCCTCCCTCCCCCCACTATATATAGGGTCCCTAGGGGGGCGCCGGCCCTAGGAGATCCAATCTCCAAGGGGGGGCGGCGGCCAAGGGGGTGGCTTGCCCCCCAAGCCAAGTGGGGCGCCCCCACCCCTAGTGTTTCCAACCCTAGGCGCAGGGCGAGGCCCAAGGGGGGCGCACCAGCCCACTAGGGGCTGGTTCCCCTCCCACTTTATCCCATGGGGCCCTTCGGGATAGGTGGCCCCACCCGGTGGACCCCCGGGACCCTTCCGGTGGTCCCGGTACAATACCGATTACCCCCGAAACTTTCCCGATGGCCGAAACTTGACTTCCTATATATAAATCTTCACCTCCGGACCATTCTGGAACTCCTCGCGATGTCCGGGATCTCATCCGGGACTCTGAATAACTTTCGGGTTACCGTATACTAATATCTCAACAACCCTAGCATCACCGAACCTTAAGTGTGTAGACCCTATGGGTTCGGGAGACACGCAGACATGACCGAGACGACTCTCCGGTCAATAACCAACAGCGGGATCTGGATACCCATGTTGGCTCCCACATGCTCCTCGATTATCTCATCGGATGAACCACGATGTCGAGGATTCAATCAATCCGTATACAATTCCCTTTGTCAATCGGTACGTTACTTGCCCGAGACTTGATCGTCGGTATCCCAATACCTCGTTCAATCTCGTTACCGGCAAATCACTTTACTCGTACCGTAATGCATGATCCCGTGATCAACCACTTGGTCACATTAAGCTCATTATGATGATGCATTACCGAGTGGGCCCAGAGATATCTCTTCGTCATACAGAGTGACAAATCCCAGTCTCGATTCGTGCCAACCCAACAGACACTTTCGGAGATACCTGTAGTGTACCTTTATAGTCACCCAGTTACGTTGTGACGTTTGGCACACTCAAAGCACTCCTACGGTATCTGGGAGTTGCATAATCTCATGGTCTAAGGAAATGATACTTGACATTCGGAAAAGCTATAGCAAACGAACTACATGATCTTTGAGCTATGATTAGGATTGGGTCTTGTCCATCATATCATTCTCCTAATGATGTGATCCCGTTATCAATGACATCCAATGTCCATAGTCAGGAAACCATGACTATCTTTTGATCAACGAGCTAGCCAACTAGAGGCTCACTAGGGACGTGTTGTGGTCTATGTATTCACACATGTATTACGATTTCCGGATAACACAATTATAGCATGAACAATAGACAATTCTCATGAACAAAGAAATATAATAATAACCATTTTATTATTGCCTCTAGGGCATATTTCCAAAAATCTCTACCGTGTTGCATCACCGTTTCCTCTTCAAGGGAAAAACCAACGCAAGCTCAAGAAGTAGCATTAGGCAGCTCGCATCCGAGCAATGTGACAGCGACGAGTGTTGTCATTGTGGCTTGCCATTGTAGCTCCGATGCGGGGATTGGGGTTTTTCGTCTGAGGAAGTGTGAGGAATGGGAGAGAGCGAGAGTGTGAGTGAGAAAAGGGGGAGGGGGTTTCCTTTTAATACAGTGGTGGTGGACACACGACAGTGAGAGAGATGGGAGACCAGTGGACAGGTCAAACCACTTGCTAGCTTCTTCCGGAAGGTAGTGGTGTTGGATCCTATCCACACGCTTGTAATACAATACTTTGTGGCGGTTGTACAGCAATCCAACGCCGTTGATATTGTACAATTTATCCTAGTTTAGTTATGAAGCTACTAGCACATATGCCCGTGCGTTGCAACAGGAGAGATATTTCGAGAAGCAATGGGAGAGATATTTGATGTGTCCACCAAAACCGATCGCCATAGCGGTGCGATAGAGAGAGGAGTTGTGGTCTTCTCGCGGGTCATGTTTGTCCCGTGAGATCTTGATAGTGGTGGGGTTAGTCAGCTTGGCGGCAACCATCCAACTCGTGCCTTTTTTTCCTTCGGATTCGCCTCTGTCGCGGGGTTGTGTCTGCCTCCTCATTTGGTAGCTATGTGTCGATCTTTAGGGAACGGTTTCTTCGACCACTCTCTCTTACAATGGCTTAACCGGAAGGATTGCTAATTGAGGGAGTCCTGGATTAGGGGGTCTCCGGACAGCCGGACTATATCCTTTGGTCGGACTATTGGACTATGAAGATACGAGATTGACGACTTCGTCCCGTGTCCGGATGGGACTCTACTTGGTGTGGAAGGCAAGCTAGGCAATACGGATATGTATATCTCCTCCTTTGTAACCGACCTTGTGTAACCCTAGTCCCCCTCCGGTGTCTATATAAACCGGAGGGTTTTAGTCCGTAGGACAACATACAATCATACCATAGGCTAGCTTCTAGGGTTTAGCCTCTCCGATCTCGTGGTAGATCAACTCTTGTACTACTCATATTATCAAGAATAATCAAGCAGGACGTAGGGTTTTACCTCCATCAAGAGGGCCCGAACCTCGGTAAAACATCGTGTCCCCTGCCTCCTGTTACCATCCGCCTTAGACACACAATTCGGGACCCCCTACCCGAGATCCGCCGGTTTTGACACCGACATTGGTGCTTTCATTGAGAGTTCCTCTGTGTCGTCATCATTAGGCTTGATGGGTCCCTCAATCATCGATGGCGATGCAGTCCAGGGTGAGACTTTTCTCCTTGGACAAATCTTTGTATTCGGCAGCTTCGCACTGCGGGCCAACTCGCTTGGCCATCTGGAGCAGATCAAGAGTTACGCCCCTGGCCACCAGGTCAGGTTTGGAAGCTTAAACTACACAGCCGATATCCGCGGAGACTTGATCTTCGACGGATTCGAGCCCCTGCCTAGTGTGCTACACGGTCACTATGAGCATGATTTAGCTCTGCCACCGGACAGTGTTCAGGAGATCGCGCCGGCAACCGCTCTGACCCTCAATTCGGAGCCAGCTGCGCCATCCATGGATGGGTGGATAGACCCCGCCACGGAGGTCGTATCCTCAGCGGTGATCGAGCCGAGTATCGACCTTACCCTTCATGAGAGCCGTGATGCCAAGCTGTCGGATCCTTCCCCAGCCACGGACTCTGAACCGCCTGCGCCCGTGCCTATGGAATCCGACTGGGCGCCTATCATGGAGTTTACCTCCGCGGATATCTTTCAGCACTCTCCCTTCAGCGACATACTGAACTCGTTAAGGTCTCTCTCCTTGTCAGGAGAGTCCTGGCCGAACTATGTCCGGCAAGATTGGGATGCGGATGACGAAGAAATTCGCCGCCCACCCACCACCCACTTAGTAGCCACTTTCGACGATTTGACCGACATGCTCGACTTCGACTCCGAAGACATCGACGGCATGGACGACGATGTAGGAAGTGAACAAGAACCACTGCCCACAGGGCACTGGACAGCCACCTTGTCATATGACATATATATGGTGGACACACCCAAAGAAGGCAATGATGACGGGACAGCGGAGGATGACCCCTCCAAGAAGCAACCCAAGCGCCGACGTCAGCGGCGCCACTCTAAGTCTCACCAAAGCAAAAGCGGTGACACCGGCACAGGAGATAATAGCACTATGGACAGTGCCGAAGACGACAACAATCCCCTCCAGCAAGATTTAGGGAAGGAGGATGGAGAAGCCAGCCCTCCCGAGAGAGCGGTAGATGGAGATGCGGAGGATGATAATTACATGCCTCCCTCCGAAGACAAGGCAAGTCTCGACGATGATGAATTCGTCGTGCCTGAGGATCCCGTCGAACAAGAGCGCTTCAAGCGCCGGCTTATAGCCACGGCAAATAGCCTTAAGAAAAAGCAACGACAGCTTCAAGATGATCAGGATTTGCTAGCTGACAGATGGACTGAAGTCCTTGCGGCCAAGGAATATAAACTCGAACGTCCCTCCAAGAGTTACCCAAAGCGCAGGTTGCTACCCCGACTAGAGGAGGAAGCACCCAAACCTACATCTCTAGCGTATGACGCGGCTGATCGGCCACCTCGTGGCCGCAACAGAGAGGCATTTAAGCCAAAAGCTCAGCCCGCACCCCGATGTCACTCAAATAAAAATGTCATGGCATGAGGAAATACGTCAGACCTGCAAGACGTATTGGAGGACAAAGCAAAACACGCAAGATCGATCTATGGATCACGAGGGCGTGCCACTATGCAAGACGATAACCGTCACACTGGATATAGTAAAAGTAAGTCCAGCCGGGCCGAACACAGTGGACAAGACTCATTTGAGCTGCATTGCGATATAGCCCAGTACAGAGGCGCTGCACACCCCCTATGCTTCACAGACGAAGTAATGGATCACCAAATCCCAGAGGGTTTCAAACCCATAAATATCGAATCATACGATGGCACAACAGATCCTGCGGTATGGATCGAGGACTTCCTCCTGCACATTCACATGGCCCATGGTGACGATCTACACGCCATCAAATACCTCCCACTCAAACTCAAAGGACCAGCTCGGCATTGGCTCAACAGCCTGCCAGCAGAATCCATTGGCTGTTGGGAAGATCTGGAAGCTGCATTCCTCGACAACTTCCAGGGCACTTATGTGCGACCACCAGATGCCGATGACTTGAGCCACATAATTCAGGAGCCAGAGGAATCGACCAGGCAATTCTGGACACAGTTCCTAAGAAAGAAAAATCAAATCGTCGACTGTCCGGATGCAGAGGCCCTAGCAGCTTTCAAGCACAACATCCGCGACGAGTGGCTCACCGGCACCTTGGCCAGGAAAAGCCAAAATCTATGACAGCCCTCACGACACTCATGACCCGCTTTTGCGCGGGAGAAGACAGCTGGCTGGCTCGCAGCAATAACATATCAAAGAACCATGGTACTTTGGATACCAAGGATGGCACTAGCAGGTCACGTCGCAACAAACACAAGCGCCGCATCAACAACGACAATACCGAGGATACGACAGTCAATGCAGGATTCAAAGGCTCTAAACCCGGTCAGCGGAAAAAGCCATTCAAAAGAAGCACACCGGGCCCGTCTAGTTTGGACTGAATACTCGATCGCTCGTGCCAAATACATGGCACCCCCGATAAGCCAGCAAACCACACCAACAGGGATTGTTGGGTGTTCAAGCAGGCCGGCAAGTTAAATGCCGAAAACAAAGATAAGGGGTCACATAGCGATGACGAGGAGGAGCCCCCGCAGCCGAACACCGGAGGACAGAAGAGGTTCCCCCCACAAGTGCAGACGGTGAACATGATATACACAACCCACATCCCCAAGAGGGAGCGGAAGTGTGCGCTAAGGGATGTATATGCGTTGGAGCCAGTCGCCCCAAAGTTCAACCCATGGTCCTCTTGTCCGATCACCTTCGATCGCAGGGACCACCCCACTAGTATCCGTCATGGCGGATTCGCCGCACTGGTCCTAGACCCAATCATTGACGAATTTCACCTCACTCGAGTCCTTATGGATGGCGGCAGCAGCCTGAACCTGCTTTATCAGGACACAGTGCGCAAAATGGGTATAGACCCCTCAAGGATCAAACCCACAAAAACGACCTTCAAAGGCGTCATACCAGGTGTAGAGGCCCATTGCAAAGGCTCAGTCACACTGGAAGTGGTCTTCGGATCCCCGGAAGCGAGGAGTTAATCTTTGATATAGTCCCGTGCAGCAGTGGCTATCATGCACTGCTCGGGCGAACCGCATTTGCGAGATTCAATGCGGTACCGCATTATGCATACCTCAAGCTCAAGATGCCAGGACCTCGGGGGAGCACAGAGCGCTCTCTCCACACGGAAGAGCACACTGTGGCCCTCGCAGCAGAAGCGCAAAGTAGCCTCTTAGGCAATCCACCAGTTCGGCGATTAAAGACCTGGACACCTTCAAGCGCGCCCGGAGTAATCGGCAACAAGACCGCCTGGCACGTTCCAAGCTCGCATAGCAATGTGGCCCCCACCCCAGTCCCAGCCAAATGGCGAAATCTGTGCCACGCGTACACAATTACACATTGAAAATACCATGGGCATAGGTGGGGAGGGGGCACGACTACGGCACGCCCCAAAACGCGGCTCAACCGCACTAGGGGCTTCCCGCTTTGTTATTTTTCTCTCTTTCAGGACTTTAATCTCTGGAAACCCTGTCCGGCAGTATGATTGACGGACACATGATGCAGCAACCAAGGAGGCAGAAAGCTACGTTGCACCATGGAACTCCCAGGTGGATTCCGATAACGAGTGAAATACTTGCTTTAAATACCATTCCTCAGCTTGCCCTTGGAGGGGACATGTCAAATAGTCCTAATTTTTGCTTATCACACTAGTTGCATCATTCTGCTTTAACGCACCTTTTTGAATACACAATGCATAGCACTAGACTATTATCGCATTCTCTATTCTTCCTTTTTATATATGTTCACTCATGACATCCAGCACCCGTACACTCTGGTACGGCCAATACGCTAGGGGCTTAAGCATATCCCATAATACGACGTGAGAAGTCCGAACACTTTCGACAGTGCTGCACCCCGAACTTATAGCATTATATGCATCAGCTTCGAATCATGTCTTGGATCAATAGTTGGGTTGCCCAGCTCCCATGTTTTGGTACCTTACGTTCTGCTATATCGGCTAAGGTAGCACTGGGAGAACTACTGCGATTGTGCCCCGGTTCAGCTGGGCTAAGCACCTCAGTAGAGAAAGCTAAAACTGACTATCATGATAAGGCGAGAGCTGGTCGCTGTTCGAGAGGTTTCAAGGCTAAGTGAGAGTGATAAAGCATTATAGTCCGATTGCCTTGTTCGTTGTGCTGAGCACCTCCCTCGAAGGACCCAAAAATGGGAAAAGGAGTGCTCAGGTTTATCCCGAACACCCCAGCACTCGTGACATGGGGGCAGAAGCCGACGACTAGCCATCTCTCAAATTTGATAAACAGCCAAACAGAAGGTAACATTTTAAATTCAAACAAGCGTTGCATAGTGCATATGAACAAGTTTTCATAATACAGGATCACACGAGCAAGTTCATTCAAAAATTACATCCTTCGCACACTCATCCGCCACAAGACGGGCACCCTTCAGGACACCCTCATAATACATTTCGGGGTGGCGATGCTCCTTGCCATGCGGCGGCCCCTCCTTCACCAGCTTCTCAGCGTCCATCTTGGCCCAGTGCACCTTTGCACGGGCAAAAGCCCGGTGGGCACCTTTGATACAGACGGACCGCTTGATGACTTCCAGCCGTGGGCCGGCATCCACAAGCCGCCTCACTAGGCCGAAGTAGCTGTTAGGAAGGGAGTCGCCAGGCCACATCCGGACTATAAAGCCCTTCATGGCCTGTTCGGCCGCCTTGTGCAGCTCAATCAGTTGCTTCAGCTGGTCGCTCATAGGCATCGGGTGTTCAGTCCCAGTATACTAAGACCAGAACAACTTCTCCGTCGAGCTTCCCTCCTCGGCCTAGTAATATTTTGCGGCATCCTACACGCTGCGGGGCAAATCTGCGAATGCTCCTGGAGAGCTCCGGACTCGGGTAAGTAACAACTAATTTACTTTCACATGCTTGCTTTGCATATTGAATGCCTTACCCGCCGCTATCTTCCTCATCGCCTCAATCTCCTAGAGGGCCTTTTGGGCTTCAGCCTTGGCATTCTTTGTGCTCTCGAGGGCCGCGGCAAGCTCGGACTCTCGCGTCTTCGAGTCAAGCTCCAAAGCCTCGTGCTTCTTCACGAGAGCCTGGATCTATTGCTGCACCTCGCCCACCCGTGCCTCTTGCTTTTCCCGCTTGGTGCGCTCCTTGGCCGCTTTGTTTTCGGCCTCAGACAATGCTTGCTTTAGGGTCGCCACTTCGGTCGTGGCCCCTGGCACATTCATGATGATCCTGTCATTTCGCAACCATGTTTTCTTTTATATATAGACAAGGTATTACTTACCTTTGTTCTCCTCGAGCTGCCTCTTGGCAAGGCCGAGCTCTTTCTCGGACCCCGAGGTCCTGCTTCAATGCGGCGACCTCCGCAGTCAGTGCGGCAGAGGTCAGCAGCGAAGCCTGCATATGCATACAGACATACTTATATTAGACTCCTGCAGATATTATTTGATCCTCTATTCGGCTTTCCTTTGTGAACACCAAACAGAGCATCAGGGGCTACTGTCTATGCGGTAATATTTTCCTATATTTTTTACTTACCTCAAAGCCTGTTAGAAGGTTGGCACATGCCTCAGTGAGTCCGCTCTTGGCGGACTGAACCTTCTTGATCACCGCACTCATAATAGTGTGGTGCTCTTCGTCGATGGAAGCGTCGCGAAGCGCTCCCAGCAGGTTGTCTGGTGCCTCTGGATGGACAGAGGTCACCGGCACGAGCATCTTGCCCCTTTTGGAAGGGGGCCGCCTGCCCGAGTCCGGAACCATTAGAGGTTCCGGCGTGGTGTTTGGCTGAGGGCCAAGCTTGGAGCCCCCGGGATCCTTGCTTCATTTACTCCTAGAGTCCGGAAGGTCGCCTTAAGGCGCCTCCGGGACTGTCTCCCCCCGGCTCGGTTCCCCTTGAGACAATACCTCGGCATTGTCTGTAGGGCAAGGAGAGGAGGCGGTTGGAAGTGTATCACCATTCATGTCCAACGAGTCCAAGGAACCGTCCGACAATGATACATCGTTACGGGCTTGGGGCGGACTGCATAATCATATTCGACGTTAGGAGAAGCAGTGCGACAAAGGTATGCTATGAGTTACTCTGGTATCCGAATACTTATGACTTCGCCAGGGGCTTGGCCCTGAGCAGCCACTCGTCTTCGCCGTCGGCGGCGGTGGTGGAGCAGTCCGGAAGGAGAGTCCTTCCCTTCTTGGGCCCTTCGACCTCCCCGGTTGGGGCGGCCTTCCTTTTCTTGTCTTCCCTGGCTGGAGGGGGAGAATCTTCATCTTCCTTCTCCTCGTTTTCACGAGAGGAGTGCGTCTCGGTGTTATCGGACGATGAGTCCGATACCACCTGGCGCCGGGAACTCTTTCGGGTTCCCTTGGCCTTCTTCTTGGTCTTCTCCGGCACCTCATAAGGAGCCGGAGTCCGCATCTCCGTCAGGAGAGCGTCCGCAGTGTCTTCGAGCAGAGGGGCCGGACAGTTAATCTGCTCCGATGTCTCCACCCAGTCCTGTCAAAGGCATGGGATCTCAGACCCCGCACATGGTTAAGCTATGGGAAATAAACACCCTACCAGATGTACAGAACTTACCGGATTCGTAGGGCGCTTCGCGCTTAGCCCGCGGTCCTCGGTAAGAGAAGGAGGGACCTCGGCGCCCTTGAATAGCACCCTCCAGACGTCCTTATGCATCATGTCGAAGAGCTCGCTTAGAGTCTGGTGCTGGGCCGGGTCGAACTCCCATAAGTTGAAATCCCGTTGTTGACACGGGAGGATCCGGCGGAAGAGCATGACCTGGACTATGTTGACAAGCTTAAGTTTCTTGCTTGTCATGTTCTGGATACACTTCTGGAGTTCGTCCAGGTCCACCGAAGAGCCCCAAGACAGGCCCTTCTCCTTCCAGGAAGTGAGCCGCGTGGGGACTCCGGATCGAAACTCGGGGGCCGCCACCCAGTTGGTGTCGCGTGGCTCGATGATGTAGAACTACCCCGATTGCCACCCCTTTACGGTCTCCATGAAGGAGCCCTCGAGCCGTGTAACATTGGGCATTTTTCCCACCATGGCTCCGCCGCATTCCGCTTGTTGGCCGCCTACTACCTTCGGCTTGATATTGAAGGTCTTCAGCCATAGGCCGAAGTGGGGCCGGATGCGGAGGAAAGCCTCGCACACGACGATAAACGCCGAGATGTTGAGGATGAAATTCGAGGCCAGATCATGAAAGTCCAGCCCGTAATAGAATATGAGGCCGCAGACGAATGGATGGAGGGGAAGCCCCAATCCACGGACGAAATGGGGGAGAAAAACCACCCTTTCGTGAGGTTCCGGGGTAGGGACGATCTGCCCCGCGGCGGGCAGCCGGTGCGCGATATCCGTGGCTAAGTATCCGGCTCCACGTAGCTTTTTGATGTGTCTCTCCGTGACGGAGGAGGCCATCCACTTGCCTCCCGCTCTGGACATGGTTGGAGAGAGTTGAGGAGAAGGATGCGGACTTGGGCGCTGGAGCTCGAGTGCGCGAGAATGGATGAGCAAGGAGGAAGAAGGCGTGGGTAGAAAAAGGTGAGACCTTATCCCTTTATAAGGGCGGACGAAACTATGCGCCCCCCACCAGCCTGGTAAAACTCGCTTATCCCCCAAGCGTCGTAATTGGTGGCGCGGTTGGGTTACCCACGTCCGTATTGATGAGAATCCCGTAATAAGGGGGACACGATCTCTACTTTGACAAGACGTGTCAAGAAACCGCCTCGCGTTATGTGCGGGGCTGGTTAAAGAAAAACGGTTTGAATAATTATCGGGCCATGGCATGATGTCATGCTGCCAAAACGCGTCAGCAGATTATTATTCTCTCTGCGGTGGTATGTGGAACTTATTTTGCAGGGTCGGACACTATCCTTGTATTCAAACTCTTCTGTGGTGTATTCAGAGGAGAAACCCGTCTTGCAATGCCGAAGACAACACTGCGCGTCGGACTCATCGTCATTGAAGCCTGGTTCAGGGGCTACTGAGGGAGTCCTGGATTAGGGGGTCTCCGGACAGCCGGACTATATCCTTTGGCCGGACTGTTGGACTATGAAGATACGAGATTGAAGACTTTGTCCTGTGTCCGGATGAGACTCTACTTGGCGTGGAAGGCAAGCTAGGCAATATAGATATGTATATCTCCTCCTTTGTAATGGACCTTGTGTAACCCTAGCCCCTCCGGTGTCTATATAAACCGGAGGGTTTTAGTCCGTAGGACAACATACAATCATACCATAGGCTAGCTTCTAGGGTTTAGCCTCTCCGATCTTGTGGTAGATCAACTCTTGTACTACTCATATTATCAAGAATAATCAAGCAGGACGTAGGGTTTTACCTCCATCAAGAGGGCCCGAACCTGGGTAAAACATTGTGTCCCCTGCCTCCTGTTACCATCCGCCTTAGACGCACAGTTCGGGACCCCCTACCCGAGATCCGCCTTAGACGCACAGTTAGGGACCCCCTACCCGAGATCCGCCGGTTTTGACACCGACACTAATTGTAGCGCATAAATCCCGTTGCATTAGCATATTTAGCGCATAACCAAACATCAATGTCCCTTCATTATTATGGTTTATTCTCTCTGATTATTTTAGCGCTCACGTGCCCACAATTTTTTTATTTGAGCCAAACCAACATATTCTCTTTTATTGGCCCAAGAAAAAAATTGCTCCCTCGGACAACCCAGTAGAGGAGTGTGGGTGAGGCCCATTACCGCATGTGCGGCAGAGTAACTTTTTCTTGGGCCAACTGCATGGGGCTACTATATGATGCTAGTTGCGTAAAATAATGCGTGGGATGCACATCAGTTCGTGTATGGACCAGCACATTGGTAGGCTCCAAAATGACCTGTGTTTGTAAGGCGCGAAAAAATCCAAAAAATGACGAGTTGAAGGATCAAAAGCATGCCCACAAAGACCCGACTACGTTCTGCTAGTCACTCGAGGAAACGAGTCCTACCAACCAATGGACAGGTCAAACCTTTAAGATCATACTCCAATGTCAGATTGGAAACAATTTTTGTTTTTCTGAATTTTTTTAAAATATATAAATTGCTGAATATTCTTGGAAAACTAAACAATTTTGAGAATCCGAAACATTTTTTTGAAATACTTTATATTTTCAGAAATACAAAACAAAATTGGAAATGTTCAAAATTCACAATTTTATTTGAAAACATGAACCTTTTATAATAACATGAATATATTTTGAATTTGTGATTTATTTTGAACACGGAAACATATTTTGAACATTCAGAACAATTTTTTAAAATGTGTTTCTTTAAACCCGGACATTATTCGGAAATTGCGAACATTTCATTAAAACAAGAATATTTTTCGTATTTGGAACATTTATAAAATGTATTTTTTTTGGAAAATCACAAACAACTTCGGAAACCATAAAGAGAAAATAGAACATTGTTTTAACTCTGAATTAATTTGAAATCAGAACAAATATTTAATGTTCTGAACATTTTTCGAAACGGAACATATTTTAAAATTCCGAACATTTTTATAAATTCAATTTTTTTTCTGATAATATTTATTTTTTTGGGAAAAAATTAATATACGAAAAAAATGGAGGAAGAATAATAAACTTGAAAGGAAAAAAGACAAAAGAAACAGGAAAGAAAAATAGAAACATAACACGGGACAAGATAAAAGAAAATGGTTTAGTACAGCTTGGGCGGCATGTGCAAATTTGTGACTATTTTGGAATGAGAACAAAGATTTAATGTTCTGAATATTTTGCAAAACGGAATATATTTTAAAATTCTGAACTTTTTTATAAAATTTGAATTTTAATGATATTATGAACTTTTTTGAACATTTTGAATTTACGAAAAAAGGGAGAAAGAACAATAAGCTTGCAAGGAAAAAGACAAAAGAAATAGGAAACAAAAAGAGAAAGAATCGGAAAAAGAAAAGTAAAAACATAACACACAAAAAAACGGTTCAGCCAGCTTGGGTGCCCTGTGCGAATTTGCGAATATTTCACGCTCGTCGCAATAAATAACTGGGCTGGTTTTGTTGGGTCATACTGCGGGCAGCACATGTATGAAATTCTGACGTTTTTCCTTTTCTAATCGACGGACAGACAAAAATTTAGTACCATGTCGAATAGAAAAAAAAATATTTTTAATGGCGAACGGATGAAAAAATCGGAGAAACGCACCTTGTTTTTTAGTAGGTATAGATATAGGCTAGCACAAATGCCCGTGCATTGCAACGAAAGAAAAATTTGTGTGTATTCAATTATGTGCAAAACACATCTATTGTTCATGAAAATTGTGCATGCAAAAGATCCCTTGTGTTGCAATGGATATTATAAAAAAAATGAGAGTTTGTGTGGTACTCAATAGCTTACCTCGTTGTGCACAATCCGCTTCTGCCTCTCTTATCTTTCCTTTGGTGTGAAACTGCTGGCATGCAATGTCGATCCTTAAAAAAAAGAAAATGATACGATTTAGATATACATGTGACATTGTCCTATAAAGTTTTCACCAGATTACCAATCAAATGTATACCACTTTCATATATTGCAGAAGCAATTGAGAAACTAAATCACTGGGTTTGGATCAAAATCTACTATCTTTGCTTTCCAAGAAAAGAACTTCTTTTGAAATGCATATAATTACCACTAACATGATGCTCAATGTGAGCAAATCTTTGTATAAATCTATGCAAAGCCAAATCAGTAAAGTTACTCATCGAGATGCACGATGCAATTTCGAAGCAGGAAATGAAATATAATTTTGTAGCTCTTGCTTAACAAAAAATAATCGGCCGCCCCAACAGGTTTTTGGAGCTGTTATGAAACTGGGTTCCTTCTATGTCTTGCAGATTACATAACCGGGGTCCGCTATTTGCGTATCTGTCTCTTGATGAACAAATGGAACTGATATATCACCTACGACCTGCCTCGCACACCCGTCGGCGAGCCCATCTCCACCGCACTTAGTCGCCCCCTTCTCCTACCTTGGTCCTCCCCCGCGCCTCCCCTTCTTGCTCGCTGTCGCCCAACGGGGTTCACCGGCAAGGTGAGTGGGCTCCGTAGCCGCGCCTCTCTCCCACTCCTCTCTGATCCCCCCTCTGTCGCATGCGCCCTGCCGGAGCGCCATGGAAGTCCCCCCGCCGCCTCCCCTGCTGGCTATGGGTCGGCGTCCAGCACCACTGCCCGGCGCCATCCTACTCCGTCATGGCCTCCTCCTCATGCCGCTGTTGTGCTTCTTGCCCTCGCTGATGGCCATTTTGTTGATTCCTTTTTCCGATGCCGCTTCCTCTGTGCCGTTGCTGAGTTAATTACTTCAGGGGTTGTTCGCTGCTTTCTTTTCCCCTTCCCTCGCTCCCTTCCTGATTTCATGGCCACTTGTTGATTCTCTAGGCCGTAGGTATATAAACGGGCAAGATTAGATGTAAAGGAGCAAGGTGGTATTATTTTGACTGTAGAAAGGACCCTCCTCTAGCGTTGCCGGCATAAGTGACGGGCGTGAAGTTGCACAGGGATGGGCCAGGCCAAAGCAGCCCAATGCAGCGAGCGTGGATGTGGAGGCAAAAACAAATCGTTCGTTTAGTACCACATCGAACGTAACGTATATAGGATGTTGCGAGACGGAAGATGGGGTGGACTGACGAAAAACGGACGAAATTATGATGGTAAGAAACGATAGCCCTTTTATTAATAGGTATAGATATATAGACTCTTGAGAGTATGTACTTTTCATCTTCAATATATCTCGTATATGCATTAATTATATCTCTATAATTCTCAATATACTTCATTAAATATTTTAAGATACCTCAATATGATTTTGTGTAAAACAATATCATTTGCGGAGTAATTTTTGGTATTATACCTTTTTTACGTACGAATAAATCACTATACACGTAAACCTTTACAAATATGTAGACTCACATTCATGAAACTCATTTTCGGATATCTACTAATTATTAATGAAGTATATTAAAAATAATAAAGAGGTATAAAAAACTCATGTATGTGGTATATGAGAAGCGGGAGTTTGTACTCCCATGAAACACAAGCAATAGGTTTGGTATTTTTGTGTGGCTGCATGAATAAGTTTTTTTTCTTAATAAACATATTTAGTTTTGGGGGGCTTTGGCTTTGTAAGCTAGAGAAGCGATTCGGTGCCCAGGCTCATCTTCATCTGCAATGAAGAAAAAAAATCAAAACTAAAAAATCAAAAATCAGAAAAAAAATCGCATGGTAAATAATTTGGTGCGTAAGGTTTCCTCTAAATTTCAGATCGTTTGGACATATGAGTAGCTCTTGGCAAAAAAGACAAATTTGGGATCTGTAAAAATATTTACTGTTCTGACTCAATTTCTCTTTTTTCTCGAAGGCCGTTGGCTGAACTTTATTAGATAGAGAGAAAGAAACAGACAGTTTACATACAAACTGGCGGACAGTCTAGGCGTACAAGAACTGAGCACGCAGGGCTGAGGAACAGGAATGGTCGGGGATCATGCTGCTAGGTCAGCGATGCATCTAGCGGCATGCCAGGTCGCTATGTCCTCTCTAATAAGAGCAAGGACCCTCTCTGCAACACTGGTCGTCTAATCAAATATCCTCGCGTTATGCCCCTTCCGAACCCGCCAGTGGATTAGGATGGTGATTGTGTTGAAGTTTCGTCTCATTGGCTTAGGGATCCCTTTCCTAAAGGTGAGCCACCAATCCTCAGTCGATGTGAAGCCGTCGTGTGGCATGATGAAGGCATCCCTCGTTCACAACCTGAAGAGACTCCAGACCCGTTGGGTGAACCTGCAGTGGATGAAGAAGTGCTCGCAATCCTTCGGTTCATTAAGGCATAGCGGGCAGCCAGGGTTTGATGGCCGGTTTCTGCGCTGCAATTTGTCCGCGGTGAGGCATCGGTGGTGAACCACCAACCACATGAAAAGCTACTCATATGTCTAAATGATTTAAAATTTGCAGTGCACATCACACACCAAATTATCTAGCATACAAAAAATAGATTTTTTTTAATTTGTTTTGTATTTTTATGAATTTTTTTTGACCGAGTGCAGATGAGCCTGAGCTCAGAAATGCATATTGGTTTGAAAGCATGTATTTTGAAGTATTCTTCCGTACACACTACCTATGTACTATCCATTAGGTCCAGGCTCGGCATGCACATGGTCTAGTTTCTCATTGGCTGAGATACACACGCATAGCTACTGTTGATCGGTGTTGTTGACACCAAATTTTGGCATGGTCAAAAACTTAATTAATATGGCCTCAAATGGAGAAGTGATCTACAACAAAGTTTCGTATTGTAGACATGAACATCTTTGAAATTTGGGCCATCGCCATCCGACCTCATCTCATGGGCCGAAACTATGCTCAAAGTATTAAAATTTTGTATTCAAAGTATTGTTCGGCCAATTAAGCCTCCAAGACGACCTTATATGAGAAAAGTTTCTACATAAATTGTCTTCGTCTCGTCGAAACAGTCGATTTTGATATAAAATCATCCAAATCCGAGTTCGTAGGCAAAAGTTAGAGCTATCGAAATACAGTCCTGTCAGGAGGCAAAAAAAATGGGGCGCCCAACCACAGACCCTCTCTGATGGGTAGCGCAAATAATAACCTGTTTTGCGCCACCGATTTGACTCTCAAAATGACCTCTGATAAAAAAACGTTCAACATGAAAGTTGTTTGTATCGTCGAAATGTTTAAGATTGCTTTTGGGCTCGTTTCCATCCGAGGTTATTTACCACCTCAAAAATTACCCGCAAGGTGCAGCCAGTTTAAACCGAACAGTTTTGGAAAGTTCGGACAAAACCAATCCAAATTTTACTAGGGTTTTGGACGTGAATCCAAGCCTTTTCCTTGCACGGAAAGTCCAGCCGCCTCTTATATACCTAACGGGTCACGGCCGATTGAACAACACACAATCGAGCAAATCATTTACCACTTTTTACCTTACTTTTATCTCTCTCCCTTGTTCCTCTTCTTGCTCGTTCTTCGTCTGTTCTTCTTGTTGCAGGGCGGCGAACCTCGAGGCCCTAGGGGCAGTCAGGTTGACTAAGGGCAGCCCATAGCCGCCGCGCGCCCAGACGGGGTCCCTCCCGGGCATGTGGGGTTTCGGGTCCTCAAAAGCACCCGCCGGATTGCCTGCGTACTGCGCTTTCGGCCGGGTCTCCTTCGACGTGAGCTGCGGTGCATCACCCCCGGTATCGAGGGTACACGGTGACGTGTTCGTGTGCGAACACACTTTTTGGCGACTCCGTTGGGGACGAAGCTTTGAACGGTCTCTGACCCGTTCTTGCTATGAAGAGATCGTCATCTAGGGTTTGCAATCTACAAAGATAATATGAATACCCAATTCACTTATGTAGATGCAAATAATGCATATGTTATTGCTAGATCGTCTAATGAGCATAATGTATCGGCTAGCCCTAGTTATGTCAATCATGCATCTAATTATGTGCAACGGCCGATTCAGAATAATCTTCATGCTTCAATTTCATATAATTTTAGCCACTGTTCAAGAATTCGGCGAATAAATCAGTTAACGGGCCAGTTAACCTCTACTCGCTAGGTGCCCGACTCGAATAGTGCCTATTTGTGGTGTTAACTGCCCAAGCCGATTAACAGGCCTGTCAGGCCGAGTAATCGGTTGTCAGACCGATTAGTCGCCTTGACCAGTTAACCGGTGGAAACCAAAGCTCAATATTTTGGCCCGCTCAGCCCCCTCCCGCTCCTACCTCCTACATTAGCTAGGTTTTGGCTCCTAGCGCCCCTCCCACTCCTTTTCCCATCCAGCCCCGATCTGGCTGGCGGCTGGCAGGTCCTCGCCGGCGCCCGGTCAAGTAGCTCCGCCGCTGCATGCTACAGTAGCCCCGCCGGCCGCCGCTAGCCTACCTGCTCCTCCTTCCCATCCATCGGCCGGACTCCTTCACCCGTGGGCTCCTCCCAATCTCTATCCCGGCGGCTGGTCGCCATCTGCTCCCGACTGCCTGCTGCCGTCCCTGCCGCCCTTTTCCTCCATGGCTTCACCGGTGAGCAAGGTAACATCTTCTTCCCCTCTCAGTCTCTGTAGCCGTTGTGATCCGATACATCATTGATTGAATTTCCAATTGCATACAACCATACAGTAAGATGTGTGAGTGTGATCACTGATCAATATGTATGAGTCCTGATGATCTATTTGGGGAGTAGATGTAATGTAAGTATGTAACTAATTAAGATTAGTAGATGGATGGGTTGTCCCAACTAAATTCTGTGGACACTCACTCCAATTACAGTAAATTAGTAGACAGATGGATGGATTGTTAAGCATCAAGCCATGTATGCCTGTCTATTATAGTAATTGTTGATGCGTTAAAATGTTAATGCAGAAACACTCTAATTATAGCAATTAACTAATAACCCATGGATATTCTGCTTAGCATATATTAAATATTAATTGTGGGATGATCTGTACATTAAGAACTCGTTGTTTAGCAAGTTAGGTATAGGTTATATTAATTTTGGGCGGATCTGTACATGCAATAGTTGCCTAGCTGGGATTTCTTATGCTACCATAGACATACTCCAAAGTCCTAACAAATCTGATTTTCTATGGTATGATCTGTAGACTATAGATTAATTATTTAATACTACAAACCGCTCATTGATACTTATTATGTTTGCTCATTCCATATATTTGTAGGGGTCTACGGTTGCCTCTAACGTTGCAAGTTCTCATACTCTCAAAAGAAATTCAGATGACATGGGGTGGGAGTTTGCAACCTTGATCAATCCTTTAGATCTACAGCGAGTGAAGTGCAAGTTGTGTGGAAAGGAGATGGGTGGAGGCGTCAATAGGATGAAGCAACATATTGGGCAGGTAAAGGGGAGCGTGAAAAGTTGCAATATGGCCACACCGAATCAGCAGAAAAGGTGTAAGGATGCTTATGAGGAACCACAAAAGAAGAAGAAGCTGAAAGAAAAACATGATGAAGAAGTACGTGTTGAGGTTGTCATTCAAGTTGATGATGACAAGAACGAGGAAGAGCTTCATGCAATTGGAGAAGGTGAAGCTCGCAAGTCAGGACCTATTGATAAATATGTGATGCCAATTGATCCTTCCATTCCATTGAAGAAGTTCCAACAGAACATAAATGATGCAATTGATAAGGAGAAAGCTTACAGGGTAGGGCAATATTTGGCTAGATGGATGTACAAGAAAAATATTCCTTTCAATGCTGTCAATGATGATGACTTCAAGTAGTTTTGTGAAGCCCTTGGTCGGTTTGGTTCTAAATGGAAGCCACCTTCCCAATATATGCTCCGAGAGAAGATGTTGCTGCAAGAGGTGGAAAGAACAAAGGATTTGATGCAGCCACACGAGCTTGAGAGGGTGGAAACCGGGTGCTCTATCATGACCGATGCTTGGACCGACAAGAAAAGAAGAAGTATAATGAATTTGTGTGTGCATTGCAAGTTAGGGACCGCCTTCCTTGAATCAAAGGAGGCGTCGGCGGATGCACACACAAGTCTATACATCTTCAATTATGTAGTTGAGTGCATTGAGAAAATTGGTATGATTTTTGAAGTCTCAAGTTTACTTTCATTGATTGATTTTCATAATATTGTAGGTGCTGATTTTGAGATTTTCCATCTTGTAGGTGCTGAAAATGTTGTGCAAGTGGTCACAGACAATGCTTCCAACAACATGGGAGCAAAGGAGATGCTCAAAGGAAAATGGCCAAAGATCTTTTGGAGCTCATGTGCAACTCACACCCTCAATTTGATGGTAGAAGCAGTTGGGAAGCTGAAGCAATTTGGCCCTACAATCACCAAAGCTAAGCAAATGACAATTTTTCTTTATGCACATCATAAAACATTGTCCTTGATGAGGTCTTTCATGAAAAAAAGAGACATTGTTAGACCGGGGGTGACACGATTTGCTTCGGCATTTCTTATGTTGCAAAGTTTGGTTTCTAAAAAGAAAGAACTAAGGGCAATGGTTTGTAGTGATGAATGGGAAGCATGCAAGCACACAAAAACGGTGAAAGGCAAGGCGGCCAACGCCACTATAATGAGTAGGGGCTTTTGGAACAATGTATCACTTTGCATCAAGGTATGTTTATGGGGGCTGTTTGCATCTAGTCATATGCTGGGGTGTTTGCATCTATGTATTTCTACGTTGGGGCTGTTTGCATCTAGTCAAGTAGTCATACTTGTAGTTGTAACTTGTGCATTTCTAATGTTGGGGCTGTTTGAACGTGCTTATATGACTAATTTGATCATTTTTTATGTTACCTTGCAAGGTTTTTGAGCCATTGGTGAAGGTGCTTCGGTTGGCTGATGGGGATGGTCCATCTATGGCCTCTATGTATGGAGAACTAATAAGTGCAAAAAGGGAAATCAAGGTTGCTGTTGAAAATTCAGAAAAAAGACTATTTGGTGATCACTAATGCCATGAATACCAAGATGAGTGGGAGGCTGGATTCTCCATTGCACATGGGAGCATACATCTTGAATCCCAAATATAGTTATGCTGACCTGAGCATCTTTACGGATGTGGAGGTAGTGGCTATGCTTATGGAAGTCATGGAGACATTTTATCATGATGATGACATGAAGCAAAATAAGGTGTTTAACATTGACTTCACCAAGTTTAAAAAGAAAGAGGGTATGTTTGGGAAGGTGGCTGCATTGAAAGCAATGGAGAATAACAATTTCGATGTCGGTAAGCATGTTATCAAAGTAAAAAAAAACTTATTATGACATTTATGAAATTATGGGCTGATTGCATGTTATTTCACTTGTCTCAAATTGTAGGTGATTGGTGGTCAACTTATGGATTACAAACTCCCACATTGCAACACATGGCCATAAGGACACTCAACTTGACCACAAGTTCATCTGGATGTGAAAGAGATTGGAGCACTTTTGAAATGGTATCTCTTAGACTTCTCACAATTAGTCAAATCTGAATATTCTTCTCACAATTAGTCAAATCTGAATATTCTTCTCACAATTTATTTCATGAGGCTTCCATTTTCACTTTATAGGTAGATGCAAAGAGGAGAAATAAACTAGATGTGGCCCGTAGGGACAATCTAGTTTATATCCAATTCAATGGAAGGATGATTGATAAAAGAAAGAAGTTATCCTCTTCTAGTGATGTTCTTCTTGGTGAAGATGCGTCACGAGCACAAGATTGGATATGCGAAGTTGCATACATTGATGATGAGTTTGATCCCACTACAGGGGTGCCATACAACATCATTGATGAAGCAATGGAGGAAAGCGAACCTACAGAGCTTCGTAGGAGTGCACGAGTTAGAGAACTCCATGAAGTTGAAGAATACGTTGAGGATGATGATGATGAATCTGATCATGGGGTAGATATGGAGGATGATGAGATCGATTACGAGTCCGATGATGATGGGGTGATGGCAACCAAAGATGATGATGATGATGATGAGCCCCCGCAGCCTTGAGCCATTCGTTGCAAACTTATTTTGCTTGCTATTTGTGTGCCCGAACCTTATGTTCTTAATCCTTATTACCTTGATACCTATTTCTATGTGTGTAGACGAACCTTGTTAGCATGTTACTTATTTGGCTATTTCTATCTACATGGCTGAAATTATCTGGACCTTGTTACCTATTTGTCTTGTGAACCTTATTATGAATTATATTCGCTATTCCCTATTTGTGTGGCTGCTATTTATCTTTACATGTGGATGCATATTGTGTGGCTGCCATTTATTTTGTATTCCCTATTTGCGTGGCTGCCATTTATATTGACATGTTGGATTGCATACTGTGTGGCTGCATATTTAATTATTTATCTTAATATGTTGGATGCATATTGTTTGTTATTTCCTATATCTGGGTTAATAATTTTACCTCTTGTGATTTTGTTTATGATTTTTATTTTCATGTGCCTATAGTACCATATTTTGCTATATCATATAGCTAGGAGCATTGGAGTGTGGTACAATACATAATTTTTTGGATATATGTTGCTAAATTCCTATTTAATCTACCGATTAATGTTTGACCGATTAATCCAGTTAATAGGCCGATTCACCGATTAATCGTTACTCCTAAGCCGACCGAGCAGTTACCAGTTACCGAGTTCCTCAACATTGATTTTAGCAACATGCAACATATGTATCCCAACTCCCATGCATCGGCAACCCCACAAATATATATGCCGATGAACAACATGATGAGTTCGGTTAATCAAGTTGAAACACCCCATGTAGAAACTTTCAATGGCATGCAACATAGTGTTTTATCTTTTTATTCATCGGCAACTAATTTGCAACATGTTAATCCAAACATGCCGGTGGATAGGGGAATTTTCCATGCCACTACTAGTTATTCGGCCAATTACCCTCAAACATCATATGCTACACCTCATGCTACTAATTTTCTGGCACAATACACAACTGTTGATGTCCATAATTCGGCTCTGCACCTTCATGGTCATGGCCGAATAAGTGAAACTTATACAGGAGCACAAATGCCTTCACCTACTACCATGGAATACCATGTCCCCCAACACAATTATAGAATTTCGGCAACATCTCATTGCTAAAAGAGTCTAAAAGCATCGGAGGGGGGGGCAACCATATCCAGATTGGGTAATTGAGAAAAAGCTTACATTCTCTTGGGATTTGTGAAACGATATTCGTGAGGAACTAATAGATGGCGGGAAGCCTCATGACTTTGTTGTTGTAAAAGCAAGAGTTGTGCAAATGATGCATTCGCCTAGTTCTGTGGCAACCAATGTACCCCCTAAACAATTGCAAAGTTTCGGCACCTCATTGCCGAAAGAGTCTCAAAGCATTGGGGGGGCAATCTCATGAGGAGTGGATGCAAATTGAGATGAAAATTTTTAAAACTCGCCAAACTGAGATGTGTGCTAAAATAAGACAAGAGCGAGAAGCCTTGTAAATTCAAAAAAAGAAAAGTATTGATTCAGGTAAAAAAGAAAATTCGGTTATTGAAAAAGCTGAATCAAATAGTATGTGTACCGAATCTATTGAAGAAAAATAGGATGACAAGGCATTGGAGAGTTATTCAAAAGTGGAACATAGTATTATTCAAGTGATGCAACCATCATGCTCTCCCAACGTGTATGAAGAGGTATGTCTATATGTGATTTACCTATTTTCAGATTTGGTCACAACTTTATTATTGACGCATCTATTAGAAAAAAATCTTATAAGTAATTTTGAAGGACCAATGATGAAGGGTAATTTACTTGTGAGCAACAAAATTGTTACACAGTATATCGGTCAACCTATTGTGCCATTCACAAAGACCGAGAGTGACTTGTTATTGCAGCCAAAGGCTTCCCCATTGCTTTACTTAAAACTTATCTCTAAGTGGGTAGCTTTGCTTGTTTCATACTTGGCTTGCACTTGGTCTCAATTGAGACACGTGTGTTCTAACTATTTTCGTTTCAAAAATTCAAAGCCAATGTTAAGTTCTTTTGAGAAATCCGATGCTAATATAATATATTATCCAAAGACATCGGAGATAGAGTGGAAAACACAATGCATCGCCAAATGGGGAGATTCCAAATCTATACCATTTGTTTGCTTACCTCCCAAGCCGTTCGTACACCAAGATCGGCTAGAAAACAAGAAGTATACCTTCAACTCAAGCATGTGTGATCAAATATTTGATTTGTTGCTGAAAAATAATTACATTAGAATTCTTGATCAGCATGTCAAGCCATCCATCCAGGGACGAATGTATTGTAAGTTGCATGATTTGTCCAAGCATAATTTCGAGGATTACAACATGTTTCGTCAAATAGTAAATCGACCATTGATAAAGGACGATTGAATTTTTTTGAAATGCCAAGAGACAACCAGTGTATTCCGATTGGTCCTGATGGCAAAAACTTTTTGCATCGGTTGCTTCAAGTCGATCCATTTAAAGAGAAGGTAAAAATTTCAGGTGATGAGATCAAGCTTTCAAGTAAAGAAGTTGTTCAAGAGCATAATGAAAATATTCTTGAAGGCATGAGTTATATTGAATTTACAGTGAAGACGCCAAGGACTGAGGGGCAGCAAGCAAATCCTATGATCAATGAAAGCAAACAAGAAAACAAAGACCAAAATAAGGGCAAGGGTAATAGATCAAAAATAACCTTTCCTAAATTATTAAATAAATATATAAAAGAGTGAAGAGAAAAGTGCTTATCGGTCAAGTAGTTCAAAAGCATCAAGATCACCCCCCCTAGGCGCAAATCCGAGGATCGGTATTGGCAAAGTGAAAATCTCAATGCAGCATATTCATATCCTTACTTTGAGCCGCCAATGCCAATGTCATGGATACCTCCTTATGCTCATGTAAATCCATATCTGTCATGGGACAGGTATGATACAAGGGCACATTCTCCATCTTATTTTAGACCATCTCATCAATACTATGCAGCTCCAAGAAGATCAACATTTAAAAAATCACACGTCAAAGACCGTTTCAATCATAAGAAATCAGTCCAGAACTCATGGAAGAAGAAATAGGTGGTCAAACAAGTTTACCGCATGAAAAGAGATGGTCGTAAGTGTGCTACTTCAGATTTGATCTCAAATAACAAAGAGCCAATTAAAGTGTTGACATTAGATCCTAAAGGCAATGAGGCAAGTCAATCAAGTGTCGGATCTGAAGAGAAAAAGTTGAGAGTGCACAAGGTAAAAGAAGAATTGCCATTACTTCAAACAAAATCACAGCAGGAGTGCTCACTCGGCTTATCATATTGGCAAAAGAAGAAACTACAAAAACTTAGTGCGCAAGAACTTGAAGAAAGAAACATGGCATGGGTTCCTAAAGGAAGTACTCATAATAAGAATTATGTGAAAGCATCCATTACATGACGTGCGGCAAAGATGGAGAAGGAAAAAAGTGAAAACTATGAAGGACCAAGCCAAAGGTTTCAACATCTTCAGTCCACACATTATCCATATTCTTCAAATATGCCATTGATGCCTATGCATGGAATTCGTCATCAGATATGATTGGTTACCCTCAATGGGCTTATTTTAATTCATGGATGCAATATAATTTCTTACATCATGAAAGGGTATTACCAAATCATCATATGTTCGATTAGCTTCACTTTTGTTGCTAATCTAAATAGCCGATATATACCTATCGTCCTAAGCACGTACAAATGGCCGATGGAGTGTTGACATCGCACTTAGAACAAACTTCGTGCAAGTTATTTTTCGGCACACAAGTTTTGCCGAAAAACGGGGGGGCATGTGTTGACACCAGATTTTGGCACGGTCAAAAACTTAATTAATATGGCCTCAAATGAAGAAGTGATCTACAAGAAAAGGTTCTGTATTGTCAACATGAACATCTTTGAAGTTTGGGCCATCGCCATCCGACCTCATCTCAAAGGCCTAAACTATCCTCAAAGTATTAAGATTTTGTATCCGAAGTATTGTTCGGCCAATTAAGCCTCCAAGACGACCTCATATGATAAAAGTTTCTACACTAATTGTCTTCGTCTCATCAAAATGGTTGATTTTGATATAAACATTATCCAAATCCGAGTTCGTATGCAAAAATTAGAGCCATCGGAATACAACCCTGTCAGGAGGCAAAAAAATGGCGCGTCCCACCACACACCATGTCTGATGGGCAGCACGAATAATAACCTGTTTTGTGCCATCGATTTGACCCTCAAGATGACCTCTGATAAAAAAACGTTCAACATGAAAGTAGTTCGTCTCGTCGAAACGGTCAAGATTTCTTTTGGGCTTGTTTCCATCCAAGGTCGTTTACCACCTCAAAAATTACCTGCAAGGTGCGGCCAGTTTAAATTGAACAGTTTTGGAAAGTTCGGACGAAACCAATCCGAATTTGACTAGGGTTTTGGACGTGAATCCAAGCTTTTTTCTTGCATGGGAAGTCCAGTCGCCTCTTGTATACCTAACGGGTCACGGCCGATTGAACAACACACAATTGAACAAATCATCTACCACTTTTTACCTTACTTTTATCTCTATCCCTTGTTCTTCTTCTTCCTCATTCTTCATCTGTTCTTTTTGTTGTAGGGCAGCGAACCTTGAGGCCCTAGGGGTGGTTAGGTCGACCTAGGGAAGCCCATAGCCGCTGTGTGCCCAGACGGGGTCCCTCCCAGGTGTGTAGGGTTTCGGGTCCTCAAAAGCACCCGTCGGATTGCCTGCATACCGCACTTCCGGCCGGGTCTCCTTTGACGTGAGCTACAGTGCGTCACCCCTGGCGTCGAGGATACACGGTGACGTCTTCGTGTGCGAACATGTGTTTACTACTGGGGCAACGCTAGGTGCCTCCCGACTGATCCTTGCATGGATGAGCTGCCTTGTCAGCCGTCCCATTGGCTCGTCTGTGGCCGAGGCATCCTTATCCAACATTCGACACGAGCGACCGAAACATCACGTCCTTTATAATCGCATCACCACACGCCTTCCTAGTGGCACACAAGCAACAATCTCTGGCTCGCAAGCCGTCGTCGCACGTCCCCATGCAACAGCATCAACCGTTGTCATATGTCTCCTCAATGCAGCTCGCAACAACACCTTAAAGCAGAACAACGCACCTGCACCAGGTCAGTACACATTAGTTCCCTCGCCATATCCGTCGCTGGCCTCGTAGCACCGGTGGTTGTTGTGGTAACTCTTTGGCCATCGTTGCTGAGTCGCAGCTTTGCATGCTCATTGGAGCGATGCTCCTCGCAAAGCCACTTCCAGTTGGGTCGCGGTCCCTCGGGGCTTTCCTAAGCCCTATCCTTTCTCGCTTGCTTTTCCTGGACGAGACCCACGGGGCAATGGATGATTTTTTTCTAGAGTACGCAAATTGCATATCATATTTTTATAGAAGAAAGAAAATTGATTATAAGAAACCAAGGATAATGCAAAATCACCGTTGGCCCACCCACGCCTACATAAATAAAACTACTCTCTCACAAAATGTTGTAAGCCTCCTACCCCGCCTCTAGCTACTCTCCACTCCTTGATTTCGTCAAGGATGTTGTTTGCCAAAGCAAGAACTCCCAACTGCTGCTCTGGCTGGTTGAAGACGCGGGCATTCCGTTGCTTCCACATAGACCAAGTGGCACATATAACCAATGTGTCAAAACCTCGCATGTCTGCCTTCCGGAATGTGAGCCTCTGCGACAACCACCACTCCAAGAAATAATCCTTTTGCGTCGGCATAGTGGTGGGGAGGTGTAGCATGTCAAAGCAACGATGTCATGTCTCTCGCGCATAAACACACTGGTCCAAGATGTGATCAAGATTATCCTCATCCCAAAGACATGTGTAGCACGCGGATCGAGTCCTGAAGGCCATGCCGGGCCCGACGGTCTGAGCTCCATATTCTCATGTGTGCTGCCAGCCAGGAGAAGATCTTGACCTTTAGAGGGACCCAGCTATGCCAAATTGCGCCAACTTGAGGAAAAGGGATCAGTCTATGGAATAATGTTGAGTATGTTGGGCGTGCTGAGTAGGTCGACGAGCGCATGGCCAGGAGCTAGTGGGATCTCGCTCCACGGTGGTGTTGGCCTGCCGGAGGTGCATAACTTGCATCAGTACTTGGAAGGAGGAATTTACCGGGATGTCACCGGCCCATATTTCATCCAATGTGGCACGTTGCACCAATCTGCAATTAATCACTCGAGTGTCGACTAGAGCATGAACCAAAGGAGCAATGTCATTGACCGCGAAGCCATGAATCTAGTGGTCTCTCCAGAAGAGCACTATGTCTCCTTTCCCAGCGAGCAACGGATGGTTCAAGTGGGCTATATGTTGGGAAATGTAGCATCCAATTTCAAAAAAATTCCTACGCTCACGCAAGATCTATCTACGAGATGCATAGCAACGAGGGGGAGAGTGTGTCCACGTACCCTCGTAGACCGAAATCAGAAGCGTTTGACAACGCGGTTGATGTAGTCGAACTTCTTCTAGCTCCGACCGATCAAGCACCGAACGTACGACACCTGCGAGTTCTACACATGTTCAGCTCGGTGACGTCCCTTGCCTTCTTGATCCAGCAAGGTGTCGAGGTAGTAGATGAGTTCCGTCAGCACGATGGCATGGTGACGGTGATGGTGAAGTGATTCTCGCAGGGCTTCGCCTAAGCATCGCAAATCTATGACCGGAGGTGTAGACTGTGGAGGGGGGGCGCCGCACACGGCTAACGATTGTTGTTGTTGTTGTTGTTGTTTCTATGTGCCCCCTCCCCGCGTATATATAGGTGGGAGGGGAGGAGGCAACCATGGGGCACCCCAAGTAGGAGAAATCCTACTTGGGGTCCTCCCCAATTCGGCCTCCCCCCTTTCCTTATTTCTGGAGGAGGGAAAAGGGGAGAGGAAGGGGAGAAGGAAAGAGGGGGGCGAACCCCCTCTTTCCCTTCTCCAATTTGGCCTCCTTCCTTGGGGGGGCGCAACCCCTTATGGGCTGGTGTGCTCCCCTCCTATGGCCCATATGGCCCATATCTTTCCCCGGGGGTTTCGGTAACCCCCCCCCCTCCCGGTACTCCGATAAATACCTGATACATTCTGGAACACTTCTGATGTCCGAATACCATCATCCTATATATCAATCTTTACCTCTCGAGCATTTCAAGACTCCTCGTCATTTCCGTGATCTCATCCGGGTCTCTGAACAAAATTTGGTCACCAAATCACATAACTCATATAAATCGTCATCGAACGTTAAGCGTGCGGACACTATGGGTTCGAGAAGTATGTAGACATGACCGAGACACTTCTCCGGTCAATAACCAATAGCGGAACCTAGATGCTCATATTGGCTCCTACATATTCTACGAAGATCTTTATCGGTAGAACCGTTGTGACAACATACGTAATTCCCTTTGTCATCGGTATGTTACTTGCCCGAGATTCGATCGTCGGTATCTTCATACCTAGTTCAATCTCATTACCGACAAGTCTCTTTACTCGTTCCGTAATACATCATGCCACAACTATGTCATTAGTCACTTTGCTTGCAAGGCTTCTTATTATGTGTATTACCGAGAGGGCCCAGAGATACCTCTTCGATACTCAGAGTGACAAATCCTAATCTCGATCTATGCCAACCCAACAAACACCTTTGGGGATACCTGTAGAGCATATTTATAATCACCCAGTTACGTTGTGACGTTTGATAGCAAACAAGGTATTCCTCCGGTATCTGGGAGTTGCATAATCTCATAGTCAAAGGAATTTGTATTTGACATGAAGACAACAATAGTAATAAAAATGTATGGTCAATAGGCTAAGCTAACGTATGGGTCATGTCCATCACATCATTCTCCTAATGATGTGATCCCATTATCAAATGACAACTCATGTCCATGGTTAGGAAACCTTAACCATCTTTGATCAACGAGCTAGTCAAGTAGAGGCTCACTAGGGACACAGTGTTTGTCTATGTATTCACACGTGTATTAAGGTTTCCGATCAATACAATTCTAGCATGAATAATAAACATTTATCATGAATAAGGAAATATAAAATAACAACTTTATTATTGCATCTAGGGCATATTTCCTTCAGTCTCCCACTTGCACTAGAGTCAGTAATGTAGATTACATTGTAATGATTCTAACACCCATGGAGTCTTGGTGATGATCATGTTTTGCTCGTGGAAGAGGCTTAGTCGACGGGTCTGCTACATTCAGATCCGTATGTATTTTGCAAATCTCTATGTCTCCCTCCTTGACTTGATCACGGATGGAGTTGAAGCATCTCTTGATGTGTTTGGTTCTTTTGTGAAATCTGGATTCCTTCGCTAAGGCAATTGCTCCAGTATTGTCACAAAAGATTTTCATTGGGCCCGGTGCACTAGGTACTACACCTAGATCGGATATGAAATCCTTCATCCAGACTCCTTCATTTGCTTCTTACAAAGCAGCTATGTACTCCGCTTCACACATAGATCCCACCACAACGCTCTGCTTGGAACTGCACCAACTGACAGCTCCACCATTCTATATAAATATGTATCCGGTTTGTGACTTAGAGTCATCCGGATCAGTGTCAAAGCTAGCATCGACGTAACCATTTACGACGAGATCTTTGTCACCTCCATAAACGAGAAACATATCCTTAGTACTTTTCAGGTACTTCAGGATGTTCTTGACCGCTGTCAAGTGATCCACTCCTGGATTACTTTGGTACCTCCCTACTAAACTTATAGCAAGGCACACATCAGTTCTGGTACACAACATAGCATACATGATAGAACCTATGGCTGAGGCATATGGAATGACTTTCATTTTCTCTCTATCTTCTGCAGTGGTCGGGCATTGAGTCTGACTCAACTTCAAACCTTGTAACACAGGCAAGAATCCTTTCTTTGACTTATCCATTTTGAACTTCTTCAAAACTTTATCAAGGTATGTGCTTTGTGAAAGTCCTATTAAGCATCTTGATCTATCTCTATAGATCTTGATGCCTAATATATAAGTAGCTTCACCGAGGTCTTTCATTGAAAAACTTTTATTCAAGTATTCTTTTATGCTATGCAGAAATTCTATATCATTTCCAATCAACAATATTTAATCCACATATAATATTAGAAATGCTACAGAGCTCCCACTCACTTTCTTGTAAATACAGGCTTCTCCAAAAGTCTGTATAAAACCATATGCTTTGATCACCTCATCAAAGCATATATTCCAACTCCGAGATGCTTGCACCAGTCCATAGATGGATCGCTGGAGCTTGCACACTTTCTTAGCACCTTTAGGATCGACAAAGCCTTCTGGTTGCATCATATACAACTCTTTTAAGAAATTCATTAAGGAATGCAGTTTTGACGTCCATTTGCCAGATTTCATAATCGTAAAATGTGGCAATTGCTAACATGATTCGTATAGACTTAAGCATCGCTATGGGTGAGAAAGTCTCATCATAGTCAACTCCTTGAACTTGTCAAAAACCTTTTGCGACAAGTCGAGCTTTGTAAACAGTAACATTACTATCATCATCAATCTTCTTCCTGAAGATCCATTTATTCTCTATGGCTCGCCGATCATTGGGCAAGTCCACCAAACTTCGTACTTTGTTCTCATACATGGATCCTATCTCAAATTTCATGGCCTCAAGCCATTTATCGGAATCTGGGATCATCATAGCTTCTTCATAGTTCATAGGTTCGTCATGGTCAAGTAACATGACTTCCAGAACAGGATTACCGTACCACTCTGGTGTGGATCGTGCTCTGGTTGACCTACGAGATTCAGTAGTAACTTGATCTGAAGTTTCATGATCATTATCATTAGCTAAAGATGCAAAGTTAATAATGATAGTGCAACGTACTTGTGGCACTGCCGTTTAGGTCATATTGGTGTAAATCGCATGAAGAAACTCCATGCAGATGGACTTTTGGAATCACTTGATTATGAATCATTTGATACTTGCGAACCATGCCTCATGGGCAAGATGACTTAAACTCCGTTCTCCGGAACAATGGAGCGAGCCAATGACTTATTGGAAATAATGCATACCGATGTATGCGGTCCAATGAGTGTTGAGGCACGTGGCGGGTATCATTATTTTTTGACCTTCATAGATGATTTGAGCATATATATATGGGTGTATCTACTTAATGAAACACAAGTCTGAAACATTTGAAAAGTTTAAAAAGCTCAGAGTGAAGTGGAGAATCATCGTAAAAAGAAAATAAATTTCTACGATCTGATCGCGGAGGCGAATATTTGAGTTATGAGTTTGGCCTTCATTTAAAACAATGTGGAATAGTTTCACAACTCACGCCACCTGGAACACCACAACGTAATGGTGTGTCCGAACGTCGTAACCGTACTTTATTAGATATGGTGCGATCTATGATGTCTCTTACCGGTTTACCACTATCATTTTGGGGTTATGCATTAGAGACAACTGCATTCATGTTAAATAGGGCACCGTCTAAATCCGTTGAGAAGACACCGTATGAATTGTGGTTTGGCAAGAAACCTAAGTTATCATTTCTTAAAGTTTGAGGTTGCGATGCTTATGTGAAAAAGCTTCAGCTTGATAAGCTCGAACCCAAATCGGAGAAATGTGTCTTTATAGGATACCCAAAAGAAACTATTTGGTACACCTTCTACCATAGATCCGAAGGCAAGATCTTTGTTGCTAAGAATGGATCCTTTCTAGAGAAGGAGTTTCTCTCGAAAGAAGTGAGTGGGAGGAAAGTACAACTCCATGAGGTAATTTTACCTTCTCTCGAATTGGAAAGTAGCTCATCAGAGAGATCCGTTCCCGTGATGCCTACACCAACTAGAGAGGAAACTAATGATGATGATCATGAAATTTCAGATCAAGTTACTACAGGACCTCGTAGGTCGAACAGAGCATGTTCCGCACCAGAGTGGTACGGTAATCCTGTTCTAGAAGTCATGTAACTAGACCATGACGAACCTACGAACTATGAAGAAGCTATGATGAGCCCAGATTCCGACAGATGGCTTAAGGCCATGAAATCTGAGATAGGATCCATGTATGTGAACAAAGTGTGGACTTTGGTGGAGTTGCCCGATGATCAGCAATCCATTGAGAATAAATGGATCTTCAAGAGGAAGACGGACGCTGATGGTAGTGTTACTATCTACAAAGCTCGACTTGTTGCCAAAGGTTTTTCAAAAAGTTCAAGGTGTTGACTACGATGGGATTTTCTCACTCGTAGCGGTGCTTAAGTCTGTCTGAATCATGTTAGCAATTGCCACATTTTATGAAATCTGGCAAATGGATGTAAAAATTGCGTTCCTTAATGGATTTACTAAAGAAGAGTTGTATATGATGCAACCAAAAGGTTTTGTCGATCCTAAAGGTGCTAACAAAGTGTGCAAACTCCAGCTATCCATCTATGGACTGGTGCAAGCATCTCGGAGTTGGAATATACGCTTTGATAAGGTGATCAAAGCATATGGTTTTATACAGACTTATGATGAAGCATGTATTTAAAAGAAAGTGAGTGGGAGCTCTGTAGCATTTTTGATATTATATGTGGATGACATATTGTTGATCAGGAATGATATAAAATTTCTGGATAGCATAAAAGGATACTTAAATAAGATTTTTCAATGAAAGACCTCGGTGAAGCTGCTTATATATTGAGCATCAAGATCTATAGAGATAGATCAAGACGCTTGATGGGACTTTCACAAAGCACATACCTTGACAAGATTTTGAAGGAGTTCAAAATGGATCGGTCAAAGAAAGGGTTCTTACATGTGTAACAAGGTGTGAAGTTGAGTAAGACTCAAAACCCGACCACGATAGAATATATAGAGAGAATGAAAGTCATTTCCTATGCCTCAGTCATAGGTTCTATAAAGTATGCCATGCTGTGTACCAAACCTATTGTGTACCTTGCCATAAGTTTGGCAGGGAGGTACCGATAGTGATCCAGGAGTAGATCACTAGACAACGGTCAAAATTATCCTTAGAGGACTATGGAAATATTTCTCGGTTATGGAGGTGATAAAGATTTCATTTTAAAGAGTTACGTCGATGCAAGATTTTACACTGATCCAGATGACTCTGTGTCTCGATCTGGATATGTATTGAAAGTGGGAGCAATTAGCTAGAGTATCTCCATGTAGAGCATTGTAGACATAGAAATTTGCAAAATACATATGGATCTGAATGTGGCAGACCCGTTGACTAAACTTCTCTCACAAGCAAAACATGATCACACCTTAGTACTCTTTGGGTGTTAATCACATCGCGATGTGAACTAGATTATTGACTCTAGTAAACCCTTTGGGTGTTGGTCACATGGTGATGTGAACTATAGGTGTTAATCACATAAAGATGTGAATGATTGGTGTTAAATCACATGGCGATGTGAACTAGATAATTGACTCTGGTGCAAGTGGGAGACTGGCGGAATTATGCCCTAGAGGCAATAATAAAGTTGTTATTTTATATTTCCTTATATCATGATAAATGCTTATTATTCATGCTATAATTGTATTAACCGAAAACTTGATACATGTGTGGACACATAGACAAAACACCATGTCCCTAGTAAGCCTCTACTAGACTAGCTCATTAATCAAAGATGGTTAAGTTTCCTAACCATAGACATGTGTTGTCATTTGATGAACGGGATCACATCATTAGGAGAATGATGTGATGGACAAGACCCATCCATTAGCTTAGCATATTGATCATTCAGTTTTATTGCTATTGCTTTCTTCATGTCATATACATATTCCTTTGACTATGAGATAATGCAACTCCCGGATACTGGAGGAATACCTTGTGTCCTATCAAACGTCACAACGTAACTGAGTGATTATAAAGATGCTCTATAGGTATCTCCGAAGGTGTTTGTTGGGTTGGCATAGGTCAAGATTAGGATTTGTCACTCCGAGTATCGGAGAGGTATCTCTGGGCCCGCTCGGTAATGCACATCATAAAAAGCCTTGCAAGCATAGTGACTAATGAGTTAGTTGTGGGATGATGTATTACGGAACGATTAAAGAGACTTGCCGGTAACGAGATTGAACTAGGTATGTGGATACCGACGATCGAATCTCGGGCAAGTAACATACCGATGACAAGGGAATAACGTATGTTGTCATTACGGTACGACCGATAAAGATCTTCGTAGAATATGTGGGCACCAATATGAGTATCCAAGTTCCACTGTTGGTTATTGACCGGAGAGGTGTCTCGGTCATGTCTACATAGTTCTCGAACCCGTAGGGTCCGCACGCTTAACATTCGGTGACGATTTTGTATTATATGAGTTATGTGATTTGGTGACCGAATGTTGTTCGGAGTCCCGGATGAGATCATGGACATGACGAGGAGTCTCAAAATGGTCGAGAGGTAAAGATTCATATATAGGACGATGATATTCGAACGCCGAAAGTGTTCTGGGGGTACCGGGTACATATCGGGTCACCGAAGGGGTCCCCCCCCCTTGGCAACTATATGGGCCTGATGGGCCAAAGAGGGGGACAGACCAGCCCCTAAGGGGCTGGTCTGCCCCCATATAGGCCGAAATAGGAGGAGAAGGAAAGAGAGGAAGAGAGAAGGAAGGGGAGGGATTCGGCCTCCCCCTTCCTTCCCTCTCCCTCCTCCTTCCTTCCCCCTCCGCAACTTATGGACGGGGGGAGGCCGAATTGGAGAGGCGCCCAAGTAGGATTCCTCCTACTTGGGGCGCCCCCTTGGCTGCCTCTCCTCCCTTCCAACCTATATATATATGTGAGGGGAGCACCGCTAGAACACACACCAACGATTGTTAGCCGTGTGCGGCGCCCCCCTCCATAGTTTACGCCACCGGTCATATTGCTATAGCTCTTAGGCAAAGCCCGCGGATCACTTCACCATCACCGTCAACATGCTGTCGTGCTGACGGAACTCTCCCTCGACACTTTGTTGGATCAAGAGTTCGAGGGACGTCATCGAGCTGAACGTGTGCAGAACTCGCAGGTGTCGTACGTTCGGTGCTTTATCTGTCGGAACGATAAGAGGTTCGACTACATCAACCGCGTTGTCAAACGCTTCCGCTTTCGGTCTACAAGGGTACGTGAACACACACTCCCCCTCTCGTTGCCATGCATCTCCTAGATAGATCTTGCGTGAGCGTGGGATTTTTTTTTTGAAATTACATGCTACATTTCCCAACATCTAATTGGTGTAGGCATCACGGGAACAGATTTCTCTGATGAGCTACTTTCCAATTCGAGAGAAGGTACAATTACCCCATCAAGTTCTACTTTCCTCTCACTCACTTCTTTCGAGAGAAACTCCTTCTCTAGAAAGTTTCCATTCTTGGCAACAAATACCTTGCCTTCAGATTTGTGGTAGAAGGTGTACCCAATTGTTTCCTTAGGGTATCCTATGAAGACGCACTTCTCCGATTTGGGTTCGAGCTTATCAGGCTGAAGCCTTTGGACATAAGTGTCACAACCCCAAACTTTAAGAAATGACAGCTTAGGTTTCTAGCCAAACCACAGTTCATACGCTGTCGTCTCAACGGATTTAGATGGTGCCCTATTTAACGTGAATGCAGTTGTCTCTAATGCATAACCCCAAAATGATAGTGGTAAATCGATAAGAGACATCATAGATCGCACCATATCTAATAAAGTACGGTTACGATGTTCGGACACACCATTACGCTGTGGTGTTCCAGGTGGCGTGAGTTATGAAATTATTCTACATTGTTTTAAATGAAGGCCAAACTCATAACTCAAATATTCACCTCCATGATCAGATCGTAGAAACTTTATTTTCTTGTTACGATGATTCTCCACTTCACTCTGAAATTCTTTGAACTTTTCAAATGTTTCAGACTTGTGTTTCATTAAGTAGATATAACCATATCCACTCAAATCATCTCTAAAGGTCAAAAAATAATGATACCAGCCACGAGCCTCAACACTCATCGGACTTCATACATCTGCATGTATTATTTCCAATAAGTCAGTATCTCGCTCCATAGTTCCGGAGAATGGAGTTTTAGTCATCTTGCCCATGAGGCATGGTTCGCAAGTATCAAATGATTCATAATCAAGTGAATCCAAAAGCCCATCTGCATGGAGTTTCTTCATGTGCTTTACACCAATATGACCTAAACGGCAGTGCCACAAATATGTTGCACTATCATTATCAACTTTGCATCTTTTGACATCAATATTATGAATATGTGTATCACCACAATCGAGATTCAACAAAAATAGACCACTCTTCAAGGGTGCATGACAATAAAAGATATTACTCATATAAATAGAAGAACCATTATTCTCTGATTTAAATGAATAACCGTCTCGCACTAAACAAGATCCAGATATAATGTTCATGCTCAACGCTGGCACCAAATAACAACTATTTAGGTCCAAAATAATCCCGAAGGTAGATGTAGAGGTAGTGTGCCGACGAAGATCACATCGACCTTGGAACCATTCCCGACGCGCATCGTCACCTTGTCCTTAGCCAATCTTTGTTTAATCCGTAGCCCCTGTTTCGAGTTACAAATATGAGCAACCGAACCAGTATCAAATACCCAGGCGCTACTATGAGCATTAGTAAGGTACACATCAATAACGTATATGAAATATACCTTTGTTCACTTTGCCATCCTTCTTATCCGCCAAATACTTGGGGCAGTTCCGAGTAGAAGCACTCAGTTTTAGGCTTAGGTCCAGCTTTGGGCTTCTTCCCAGGAGTGGCAACTTGCTTGCCATTCTTCTTGAAGTTCCCCTTCTTTCCCTTGCCCTTTTTTCTTGAAACTAGTGGTCTTGTTAACCATCAACACTTGATGCTCCTTCTTGATTTCTACCTCCACAACTTTGAGCATTGCAAGAGCTCGGGAATTGTCTTATCCACCCCTTGCATATTGGGAAAACTTTGTTTTTGCCACTCTAGTTTTTGCCTACTTTGTTTATGCCACTCTAGAATTTGACATAGCACTTTTGCCACTCTTAGTTTTTGAGAATACATCACAAATGCCATTCCGTGGCAAAAGCAATAACTTTTCATTTCACTTTTGCCACTCTTAGATTTTGACAAGTATCACAATTGCCACTATAAAATTATTGCTTTTGCCATGGAATGGCAATTGTGATGTATTGTCAAAAACTAAGAGTGGTAGAAGTGAAATGTCAAATTCTAGAGTGGCATAAGCAAAATGGTCAAAAGCTAGAGTGGCAAAAACAAAGTTTTCCCTTGCATATTATAGTTCATCACGAAGCCTTTGTAGCTTGGTGGTAGTGATTGAAGAACTCTGTCAATAACACTATCATCTGGAAGATTAACTCCCAGCTGAGTCAAGTGATTATGATACCCAGACATTTTGAGTATGTGTTCACTGACAGAACTGTTCTCCTCCATCTTGCAGCTATAGAACTTGTTGGAGACTTCATATCTCTCAACTCGGGCACTTTCTTGAAATATTAACTTCAACTCCTGGAACATCTCATATGGTCCATGACGTTCAAAACATCTTTGAAGTCCCGATTCTAAGACGTAAAGCATGGCACAATGAACTATCGAGTAGTCATCAGATCGAGCTTGCCAGACATTCATAACATTAGCATCTGCTTCTACAGTAGGCCTTTCACCTAGTGGTGCATCAATGACATAATTCTTGTGTGCAGCAATGAGGATAATCCTCAAGTTATGGACCCAGTCCGTGTAGTTGCTACCATCATCTTACAACTTAGCTTTCTCTAGGAACGCATTAAAATTCAAGGGAACTGTAGCACGGGCCATTGATCTACAACATAGATATGCAAAACTATCAGGACTAAGTTCATGATAAATTAAGTTAAATTAATCAAATTACTTAAGGACTCCCACTTAGATAGACATCCCTCAAGTTATCTAAATGATACGTGATCCAAATCAGCTAAACCATGTCTGATCATCACGTGAGATCGAGTAGTCATCAATGGTGAACATCTCTATGCTGATCATACCCACTATATGATTCATGCTCGACCTTTCGGTCTCCGGTGTTCCGAGGCCATGTCTGTACATGCCAGGCTCATAAAGTTTAACCCGAGTATTCCACATGTGCAAAACCGTCTTGCATCCATTGTATGTGAACGTAGAGTCTATCACACCCGATCATCATGTGGTGTCTCAACACGATGAACTGTCGCAGTGGTGCATACTCAGGGAGAACACTTATACCTTGAAATTTTAGTTAAGGGATCATCTTATAATGCTACCGCCGTACTAAGCAAAATAAGATGCATAAAAAAGAAACATCACATGCAATCAAAATATGTGACATGATATGGCCATCATCATCTTGTGATTTTGATCTGCATCTCCAAAGCATCGTCATGATCTCCATCGTCACCGGCTCGACACCTTGATCTCCATCGTAGCGTCGTAGTCGTATCACCAACTATTGCTTCTACAACTATCGCTAACGCATAGTGATAAAGTAAAGCAATTACATGGCGTTTGCATTTCATACAATAAAGAGATAACCATAAGGCTCCTGCCGGTTGCTGATAACTTTTACAAAACATGATCATCTCATACAATAACGTATATCACATCATGTCTTGACCATATCACATCACAACATGCCCTGCAAAAACAAGTTAGACGTCCTCTACTTTGTTGTTGCAAGTTTTACGTGGCTGCTACGGGCTTGTAGCAAGAATCGTTCTTACCTATGCATCAAAACCACAACGGTGATTTATCAAGTTTGTTGTTTTAAACTTCAACAAGGACCGGTTGCAGTCAAATTCGATTCAACTAAAGTAGGAGAAACAGACACCCGCCAACCACCTTTATGCAAAACTAGTTGCATGTCTGTCGGTGGAACTGGTCTCATGAACGTGGTCATGTAAGGTTGGTCCGGGCCGCTTCATCCAACAATACCCCCGAATTAAAATAGACATTGGTGGTAAGCAGTATGACGATCACTGCCCACAACTCTTTGTGTTCTACTCGTGCATATCACCTATGCATAGACCTGGCTCGGATGCCACTGTTGGGAAACGTAGCATGCAATTTCAAAAAAATTCCTACGCTCACGCAAGATGCATAGCAACGAGGCGGAGAATGTCTCCATGTACCCTCATAGACTGAAAGCGGAAGCGTTTGACAACGTGGTTGATGTAGTCGAATTTCTTCTAGCCCGACCGGTCAAGCACCGAACGTACGGCACCTGAGAGTTCTGCACACGTTCAGCTCGGTGACGTCCCTCACCTTCTTGATCCAACAAGGTGTCGAGGTAGTAGATGAGTTCCGTCAGCACGATGGCATGGTGACGGTGATGGTGAAGTGATTCTCGCAGGGCTTCGCCTAAGCACCACAAAACTATGACCGAAGGTGTAAACTGTGGAGGGGGGCGCCGCACATGGCTAACGATTGTTGTTGTTGTTGTTGTTTCTAGGTGCCCTCTCCCCACGTATATATAGGTGGGAGGGGAAGAGAGGTAGCCATGGGGCGCCCCAAGTAGGAGGAATCCTACTTGGGGTCCTCCCCAATTTGGCCTCCCCCCTTTCCTTATTTCCGGAGGGGGGGGGGAAGGGAAGAGGAAGGAGAGAAGAAAAGGGGGGCCGAACCCCTCTTTCCCTTCTCCAATTCGGCCTCCTTACTTGGGGGGCGCGCCACCCCTTGTGGGATGGTGTGCTCCCCTCCTATGGCCCATATGGCCCATATCTTTCCCACGGGGGTTCCGGTAACCCCCCTGGTACTCCGATAAATACCCGATACATTCTGGGACAGTTCCGATGTCCGAATACCATCGTCCTATATATCAATCTTTACCTCTCAACCATTTAGAGACTCCTCTTCATGTCTGTGATGTAATCCGGGACTCTGAACAACATTCGGTCACCAAATCACATAACTCATATAATACTAAATCGTCATTGAACATTAAGCGTGCGGACCCTACGGGTTCGAGAACTATGTAGACATGACCGAGACACCTCTCTGGTCAATAAGCAATAGCAGAACCTGGATGCTCATATTGGCTCCTACATATTATACGAAGAGCTTTACTATAGTCTACCTAGTCCTTTTATCGGATGTAGTCTACACAACCTTTTTTCAAACCATGCAAGCAAGCTGCATGTGAATTCATTAAGAAAGAAGATGATACAACGCCAAAGAAGGCAGGATGCAAACATTGCCATAGCGGCACAACCCAATGGATAAAACTTAAGCGACCTAGGATCACTAACCCAAAATTTAGCGATCCGCGACAAAATGACTATAGCCAACCTAGACTGGCACAATAGTCGAACACAAGACATGGAAGTAAGAACGATCCACCACAGGAACTTATAGTCCAGCCACAACAACACAACCCGGACTAGCTTATAAAAACGACGACAACGACCACGACTAAAGCATAGGCATAACAGGGACAAATCTGCCACCAGTCTTGAACAAAGCCATTGCACGAGCATCGACATACCGTCACCGAGCAAACGAGGCCACCAGCCCAACGCCACTGGAGTGGTTGTCACCTAGGCTGTAGAAGGAGGGCCATGGAGTGGACACGGACAAACCAGATTGAGCAAAATAGCAAACACCAGCTGAAAGGATCAATATGGTTGACTAGAGGGGGGTGAATAGGCAACTACTATTTTTTTGCTTTTCTTAACAAATTAGGTTTAGCAACAAATAGGTTGTCTAGATGTGCAACTAGGTGAGCAACCTATATGATGCTAACAAAAACAAAAACAACAACAAGGGCAAGCAAGGGATACAACACAATAACCGCATGCACAAAGTAAAGGGGAGATATAACCACAAGTGGAGCCGGTGGAGACGAGGATGTGTTACCAAAGTTCCTTCCCTTTGGGGTAAGTACGTCTCCGTTGGAGCAGTGTGAAGGCACAATGCTCCCCAAGAAGCCACTAGGGCCACCGTATTCTCCTCACGCCCTCACACAATGCAAGATGCCGTGATTCCACTAGTGGTGCCCTTGAAGGCAGCAACCGAACCTTTACAAACAAGGTTGGGGCTATCTCCACAACTTGATTGGAGGCTCCCAACGATACCACGGAGCTTCACCACAATGGAATGTGGCTTCGAGGTGACCTCAACCGTCAGGGTGCTCAAACACCCAAGAGTAACAAGATTCGCAAGGGATTAGTGGGGGAATCAAATTTCTCTTGGTGGAAGTGTAGATTCGGGCCTTCTCAACCAATCCCTAGAAAATCAACAAGTTTGATTGGCTAGGGAGAGAGATCGGGCGAAAATGAGCTTTGGAGCAACAATGGAGCTTGGGGGAAAAGAGGTGGGTCTTCTTGGGGAAGAAGACCTCCTTTTATAGTGGGAGAACAAATCCAACCGTTATCCCCTCCTCAGCCCGCACAGAGTGGTACTATCGCTCATGGGAGCGGTACTACCACTGGGGGCAGCGGTACTACCATGAAGACTGAGAGCAGGGGCCTTGGAGGGGAAGGGGAACGAGAGCGAGAGCCCGGGCGACACTAGCAGCGGTTGTAGGGGCGGTACTACTGCTCATGAGGGGTACTACCGCCTCTACTGCCGCTCCTACTGTCGTACAACCCGACACGAGAAGTGACGCTCTCGAATTGAGGCGGTAATAGCTTGGCACTGAAGCGGTACTACAGCCGAGAGCCCCTGGGCGGTACTATCGCTGATGAGCAGCGGTACTGCCGCCTATGGCTCTGGGCGGTACTGCCGCTCGGCACCACGGTACTACCACTGGATTACTATCAAGCTCACTTCCGAGACAATGAAGGATCCTCCAAAGATGTGGGAAAGAGTTGGGGTGCAAAGGAGACGTGTACGTGTTGATTCCACCCTAACCTTTCCGATACAGACCCGCTCTTGATAGTAGGGTGTTTCCTATGACTCAAGACCACCACAACTGAAATGAAGGAAACACACCGTCTTCTCCTTAAACACCGAGGGAAAAGAATCATCTCATGCTAATGAATGAATATTTGAAATGATCAATGCACATGATTAGTCCGCATAAGTATTGTCCTCAATCACCAAAACCACTTAGAGAGAGACATGCCCTAACAATCTCCCCCTTTTTGGTGGATTGATGACAACACGGGATTTGCATAAAGATATAACAAGAGAGTAAGCAAACCCCAGAAACTACAAAATATAGATGGGCTCCACCTAGATGTGTGCACTTAATTAGGAGTGCCTTTGGAATGCAAAGTACACACATTAGGATCAGCACTCCCCCTATATTTTATATCCTGATAACACTAGCATCTAAAATAAGAGACATATAAGCTAGGATGCAAGGAGTAGTCAGTGAGCATAATATAAACATAAGTTAAGCATGCATCTCACAAACTACCAAGGTACTAGACATGCATTAGATAAGCATAAGATAGGATAGCATATGTCTCACACCATATGACACGGTAACCAGGTCTCACAGACACAAACCAAACCAAAGCAAAAGACGAGAAAAGAGTTTGCGAGAGAGAAAGACAAGGCAAACAAGGCTCACTCGCAACTCGACAAACACACTCGCAACTCGACAAATCCCTAAACTCTCTCCCCCTTTGGCATCGAGACACCAAAACGGTAAAGAGTGCTACTACAGTCACAGATGATAGCCAAGCCGACGATCTTCATCATCACATCCCCGTGTGATCGCCCGCGCCTCCGTCCTTGGCAGACGGCTGCTCAGTGTCTGAATCTATCCATGGGCAGTGCTGAGAGACCCACTCCTCCTCACCAGTGACTTTTTCCTCTGATCCACTAGCAATCTCTGCACCCAGGTGGCGCATCAGGACCTTGTGACGGATGTGTGACTTCTTCTCAGCCACATGGGCCATATACTGCCCATGAGACTCCATGCAGAGTAGCTTCTTCATCTTGCGCTTGAGCTTCTTTTCCCATGAGGGGATCCACACCCGAGGGCTCATAGTCATCATCATCCTCATCCTTAGCCTCCACCTCAACCTCGTCAGCACCTGACAGAATCCCAGTCTCTGAAGTAGGAGCGTCCCAGTGCTCCTTTTGTCTCAGGCGCTTAACCTCGTGAGAGACCATTTCACCAGTCTCCAACAAGACTCCAGGATAGGTGTACGCCCATGCCTTCTCAATGAGCAACATCAGGTAGGGGCGTAGATGGGGCACTTGCGCTCAGTGATGGTAGAGAGGAGCTCTGACCACATGACATGGGAGATATCCAAGGTCTCCCCTGTGTTGTTGTCCTTCTCATGCTGACAGAACAGGAGCATATCCACGAGGTACGAATGGACCATATCCAAGTTCCAAATGTGAGGAAAAAGAGTCTCTCTGAAGATGCGATGAAGGATATCCAGGAAGGGAAACAGCTCATAGGTCTTCTTCTCCGTCACGGGGCGAATCTTCATAGTGTTGTACAGCCAAAGAGCTTGCTTGTGAGTAGAAGTTTCATTCTTGTGAGGACAAAAGCCAACTGGGTTGTCAAGTCCTTGGTCTTCAATAGCCAACAGTTCCATGAATGCCTTCCACTTGACTGAGAGAAGTCTGCCATTGGTCATCCAATTCAAGGTCCTTTCCTCATCAGTGCCAAGGTGGACAGTGGCATAAAACTGAGCCACTATATCTGCATCAAAATCCTTGTTGAACTCCATGATCTTGAGAATGTTCAACTGAGCACACATATCCAATGCCTCGCCAAAGTAGCCACGATCTGTCCCCATATGTGCAGTATCAATGGAGCGCACATCAACATAGAGGTTCTTCTTGGCCTTGAGCACATCAAAGAAGATAGAGAACTGAAACCGGTTCCAGAAAGGACGATAGACAAGAGTTGGGTCTTGATCTTGAACATACGGGTTGTGGCGACGAGCAACACAAAATTCCTTAGCAGTCAACTCTGTCACAGACTTGGGCTTTGTCTTGGGCTTCTTAGCAATGCTCTTGGAGGGAGGCTTGGGCTGAGTTGGAGGAGCACTTGAGGAAGCAGCCGCTGTCTTAGGAGTGCGATAGCGCTTTGATCCTCTAGGATGCTCGGGGTTGACACGACGGACATGGTGCTCTGAAGGGCCATCACTTGGAACCACACACGCACGGTCAAAGAAAGCCAACAAAATGAGCATAAGCCAGCAGAAAACGCAGCGCAAATCAACATTTGGTAAGAGTGCAAAGGAGGTCGGCACCCCGAGCGGTAGTACCGCCCGAGGCGGATAACAACGGTCAGGACACATCCGCGGCAAGATCCGGTACTACCGGAAGTGCCAAAAACAAAATTACTCCTACCAAACATCAATCCAACTAGTCTAGCATCCTTCAACATCCTACTCAAGCCTCGATTTGGCCAAAAATCTATACATGCATAAACTATTGCCCCAAAACCCTAGATCTGAAAACTAGAAGCCATGAGGAGAAGAATGGGGGCAATACCAGTATCCATGGCAAGAGGAAGGGTGGGAATTGATTCCACCAGTTGGAAAAGTGAAGGACGGCCCAGCGGCGGCCTTCCGCGGCGAGTTCATCGCTGGAGAGAGAGAGAGAGGCACGGGCGGTTTGAGACGAATGGGTACGGGGAAGAAAAACTCCCCCTGTCCGACTCTTAACCCTCCAGTCCTGCCCCGCGGCCGCTCAGGCGGGCGGTAGTGCCGCTTGATGCTACTCAGTGGTAGTACCGCCCGACCCTAGTGGTAGTACCGCCCAATACGTACTCGACGAGACACAAAATAAAAATGCCTAGCTCAAAACAAAGAGAAACACCAAGACAAGTCGAGGGTGCAACTCAAAGAGCAAAACACAACAAAGAGCGAGAGAAGTACCCAAGGAGAGACAAGAAACAGGGCACAACTAAAACACACAACAAACCAACTCGAGGAGAAAGAAAAATCACACACCTCTCACGGAGAGGGCACTGGCCGAGGCCACCTATGTTTGAGTCAAGTGGTATGGCACCGCGAAGATTTTAACCTTGGGCCCATGACCAAAACTCATCTTTGAAGCACAAGTACCATAAAAATGGCTAATGTGAAAGACTTGATCGATTTATGCATAATGGGGGGAGGGAGAGTTCATTGAGAGAACAACACTCCCCCTATGTCCATGCATACATCTAGAACGAGATATGATGATGAGTGCGGTGGGGTGTGCCTAGATTCAAGCCACATTGCTCAAATCAATGATATTTAGCTCATGCCTTAACTCGCAAAATCTTGCTTCATCTAGAGGTTTGGTGAAAATATCCGCTAGTTGCTCTTGAGTGTTGATGTAGATGATATCAATATCTCCTCGCTTGATGTGATCCCTAATGAAATGATGGCGAATCTCAATATGCTTCGTCTTGCTATGTTGCACCGGATTGAGAGAAATCTTTATAGCACTTTAATTGTCACATAGAAGAGGCACTTTGTCACAAGTGACACCGTAATCCTTTAAAGTTTGCCTCATCCATAGCAATTGTGCACAACAACTTGCGCCGGCTACATATTAGGCCTCTGTGGACGAGAGAGAGACACACAATTTTTCTTCTTCAAAGATCTTGGCACCCTCCGGAAGTTGACTTCCTATCCACACAATCTTCTGCCCAATCAGAACCTGAGTAATCAAAGAGATCAAAGCTTGGTCCTTTGGGGTACCATAATCCAAAGATTGGGGTATGAGCCAAATATCGAAAGATTAGCTTGACCGCCACATAGTGGCTTTCCTTAGGTGCAGCTTGAAACCGTGCACAAATTCCCACACTCAACATGATATTCGGTATAGATGCACAAAGGTTAAGCAAGGATCCAATCATGGAACGATATACCTTTTGATCCACCGCTTTACCATTGGGATCACTATCAACTTACTAGTGAACTCGACGATTCCTTCCCTACGTGTTCTGCTCGACGACGATATGACTGATAATCAAAAGCGAGAGGCTCTGCTCTGGAAACTTGACCTCCTCGATTCGATCGATGGGAGCTTGCATTTAGTGGGCATTGGAAACTTGACCGTCTTGACATCATCTAGCTTTAATTTCTTGAGCATGTCTTGGGTATACTTGCCTTGGTTGATGAATGTTCCTTCTCTTCTTTGTTTGACTTCGAACCCAAGAAAGAACTTCAACTCTCCCATCATAGACATATCAAACTTCTCAGCCATTAGTGCGGCAAACTCATCATTGAAAGATTTGTTAGGGAAACCAAAAATAATATCATCAACATATAGTTGGCATATGAACAAATCCCCTTTGACCCTCTTAGTAAAAAGAGTGGGATCACTTTTCCCAATTTCAAACCCACAATCTTGCAACAACTCGGTAAGGTGCTCATACCATGCACGTGGGGCTTGTTTAAGGCCATAGAGCGCCTTTTCTGAGTTTGTATACATGAGTGGGGAACTTGGGATCCTCGAATCCCGAAGGTTGTTTGACATACAACAACTCATTCAAAGGACCATTAAGGAATGCACTTTTCACATCCATTAGTTGCAATTTGAAGTCATGATGAGATGCCTATGCAAGCAAGATGTGAATAGATTCAAGACAAGCAATGGGGGCTAAGGTTTCACCATAGTCGATACCCTCGACATGGGAGTAGCCTCGTGCCACCAATCTTGCCTTGTTTCGAACAACCACACCATTTGCATCTTGCTTGTTCTTGAAGATCCATTTGGTTCCAATGACATTATGTTCCTCCGTTGGCCTTGGCACTAATTCCCAAACTTGATTGCGCTGGAAGTTTTTGAGTTCATCGTGCATTGCTTCAAGCCAATCCTAATCATCAAGCGCCTCATGTACCTTTTTGGGTTTAACACATAAAACAAACGCGTGATACTCACAAAAGTTTGACAATTGTTTGCGAGTAGTTACCCCTTTTCTCAAGCTTCCAAGCACATTCTCCATGACATGTTGTTAACGCTCGAGCTTAGAAGCCACCTTAGCAGCACGACACTCCAAAAGTTCCTCGATGGGCATTTGAGGATCATCTTGCACATATTGAGCACCGTCTTGAGTTTGCTCTTGATCTTGAGCTTTCTCTTGATCTTGAGCACCGTCTTGAGCTTGCTCTTGACCTTGAGCTTGCTCTTGATCTTGAGCGAGCTCGGAGGCATGAACTATTGGAAATATGCCCTAGAGGCAATAATAAAATGGTTATTATTATATTTCTTTGTTCATGATAATTGTCTATTGTTCATGCTATAATTATGTTATCCGGAAATCGTAATACATGTGTGAATACATAGACCACAACACGTCCCTAGTGAGCCTCTAGTTGACTAGCTCGTTGATCAAAAGATAGTCATGGTTTCCTGACTATGGACATTGGATGTCATTGATAACGGGATCACATCATTAGGAGAATGATGTGATGGACAAGACCCAATCCTAAGCATAGCTCAAAGATCATGTAGTTCGTTTGCTATAGCTTTTCCGAATGTCAAGTATCATTTCCTTAGACCATGAGATTGTGCAACTCCCGGATACCGTAGGAGTGCTTTGGGTGTGCCAAACGTCACAACGTAACTGGGTGACTATAAAGGTACACTACAGGTATCTCCGAAAGTGTCTCTTGGGTTGGCACGAATCGAGACTGGGATTTGTCACTCCGTATGACGGAGAGGTATCTCTGGGCCCACTCGGTAATGCATCATCATAATGAGCTCAATGTGACCAAGTGGTTGATCACGGGATCATGCATTACAACACGACTAAAGTGACTTGCCGGTAACGAGATTGAACGAGGTAGAGGGATACCGACGATCGAGTCTCGGGCAAGTAACGTACCGATTGACAAAGGGAATTGTATACGGATTGATTGAATCCTCGACATCGTGGTTCATCCGATGAGATCATTGAGGAGCATGTGGGAGCCAACATGGGTATCCAGATCCCGCTGTTGGTTATTGACCGGAGAGTCGTCTCGGTCATGTCTGCGTGTCTCCCGAACCCGTAGGGTCTACACACTTAAGGTTCGATGACGCTAAGGTTGTTGAGATATTAGTATACAGTAACCCAAAAGTTGTTCGGAGTCCCGGATGAGATCCCGAACGTCACGAGGAGTTCTGGAATGGTCCGGAGGTGAAGATTTATATATAGGAAGTCAAGTTTCGGCCATCGGGAAAGTTTCGGGGGTAATCGGTATTGTACCGGGACCACCGGAAGGGTCCCGGGGGTCCACCGGGTGGGGCCACCTATCCCAGAGGGCCCCATGGGATGAAGTGGGAGGGGAACCAGCCCCTAGTGGGCTGGTGCGCCCCCCTTGGGCCTCCCCCTGTGCCTAGGGTTGGAAACCCTAGGGGTGGGGGCGCCCCACTTGCCTTGGGAGGCAAGCCACCCCCTTGGCCGCCGCCCCCCCCCCCTCCCCCTTGGAGATTGGATCTCCTAGGGCCGGAGCCCCCCTAGGGACCCTATATATAGTGGGGGGAGGGAGGGCAGCCGCACCCTAGCCCCTGGCCTCTCCCTCTCCCTCCTGTGACACTCCTCCATCTCCCTGTGCTTGGCGAAGCCCTGTCGAGATCACCGTTGCTTCCACCACCACGCCGTCGTGCTGCTGGATCTTCATCAACCTCTCCTTCCCCCTTGCTGGATCAAGTTGGAGGATACGTCTTCCCAACCGTACGTGTGTTGAACGCGGAGGTGCCGTCCGTTCGGCGCTAGGTCATCGGTGATTTGGATCATGACGAGTACGACTCCATCAACCCCGTTCTCTTGAACGCTTCCGCGCGTGATCTACAAGGTTATGTAGATGCACTCCCCTCTCCCTCGTTGCTAGATGACTCCATAGATTGATCTTGGTGATGCATAGAAAATTTTAAAATTCTGCTACGTTCCCCAACAGTGGCATCATGAGCTAGGTCTATGCGTAGTTTCTATGCACGAGCAGAACACAAAGCAGTTGTGGGCGTCGATATTGTCAATTTGCTTGCCGTTACTAGTCTTATCTTGATTCGGCGGCATCGTGGGATGAAGCGGCCCGGACCGACCTTACACGTACGCTTACGTGAGACTGGTTCCACCGATTGACATGCACTAGTTGCATAAGGTGGCTGGCGGGTGTGTGTCTCTCCCACTTTAGTCGGATCGGATTCGGTGAAAAGGGTCCTTATGAAGGGTAAATAGAAATTGGCATATCACGTTGTGGTTTTGGCGTAGGTAAGAAACGTTCTTGCTAGAAACCTATAGCAGCCACGTAAAAACTTGCAACAACAATTAGAGGACATCTAACTTGTTTTTGCAGCATGTGCCGTGTGATGTGATATGGCCAAAAGGATGTGATGAATGATATATGTGATGTATGAGATTGATCATGTTCTTGTAATAGGAATCACGACTTGCATGTCGATGAGTATGACAACCGGCAGGAGCCATAGGAGTTGTCTTTATTTATTTATGACCTGCGTGTCAACATAAACGTCATGTAATTACTTTACTTTATTGCTAAAGCGTTAGCCATAGTAGTAGAAGTAATAGATGACGAGACAACTTCAAGAGGACACGATGATGGAGATCATGGTGTCATGCCGGTGACAATGATGATCATGAAGCCCCGAAGATGGAGATCAAAAGGAGCAAATGATATTGGCCATATCATGTCACTATTTGATTGCATGTGATGTTTATCATGTTTTACATCTTATTTTCTTAGAACGACGGTAGCTTAAATAAGATGATCCCTCGTAATAATTTCAAGAAAGTGTTCCCCCTAACTGTGCACCGTTGCGAAGGTTCGTTGTTTCGAAGCACCACGTGATGATCGGGTGTGATAGATTCTAACGTTCGAATACAACGGGTGCAAGCCAGATTTACACACGCAATACACTTAGGTTGACTTGACGAGCCTAGCATGTACAGACATGGCCTCGAAACACGGAAGACCGAAAGGTCGAGCATGAGTCGTATAGAAGATACGATCAACATGAAGATGTTCACCGATGTTGACTAGTCCGTCTCACGTGATGATCGGACACGGCCTAGTTAACTCGGATCATGTTTCACTTAGAGGACTGGAGGGATGTCTATCTGAGTGGGAGTTCATTGAGTAATTTGATTAGATGAACTTAATTATCATGAACTTAGTCTAAAATCTTTACAATATGTCTTGTAGATCAAATGGCCCACCTTGTCCTCAACTTCAACGCGTTCCTAGAGAAAACCAAGCTGAAAGATGATGGCAGCAACTATACGGACTGGGTCCGGAACCCGAGGAACATCCTCATAGCTGCCAAGAAAGATTATGTCCTAGAAGCACCGCTAGGTGACGCACCCATCCCAGAGAACCAAGACGTTATGAACGCTTGGCAGTCACGTGCTGATGATTACTCCCTCGTTCAGTGCGGCATGCTTTACAGCTTAGAACCGGGGCTCCAAAAGCATTTTGAGAGACACGGAGCATATGAGATGTTCGAAGAGCTGAAAATGGTTTTCCAAGCTCATGCCCGGGTTGAGAGATATGAAGTCTCTGACAAGTTCTTTAGCTCTAAGATGGAGGAAAATAGTTCTGTCAGTGAGCACATACTCAAAATGTCTGGGTTACATAACCGCTTGACTCAGCTGGGAGTTAATCTCCCGGATGACGCGGTCATTGACAGAATCCTTCAGTCGCTTCCACCGAGCTACAAGAGCTTTGTGATGAACTTCAATATGCAGGGGATGGAAAAGACCATTCCTGAGGTATATTCAATGCTGAAATCAGCAGAGGTAGAAATCAAAAAGGAACATCAAGTGTTGATGGTGAATAAAACCACTAAGTTCAAGAAAGGCAAGGGTAAGAAGAACTTCAAGAAGGACGGCAAGGGAGTTGCCGCGCTCGGTAAGCAAGCTGCCGGGAAGAAGCCAAAGAATGGACCCAAGCCCGAGACTGAGTGTTTTTACTGCAAGGGAAGTGGTCACTAGAAGCGGAACTGCCCCAGATACTTAGCGGACAAGAAGGCCGGCAACACTAAAGGTATATGTGATATACATGTAATTGATGTGTACCTTACCAGTACTCGTAGTAGCTCCTGGGTATTTGATACCGGTGCGGTTGCTCACATTTGTAACTCAAAGCAGGAGCTGCGGAATAAGCGGAGACTGGCGAAGGACGAGGTGACAATGCGCGTCGGGAATGGTTCCAAGGTCGATGTGATCGCCGTCGGCACGCTGCCTCTACATTTACCTACGGGATTAGTTTTAAACCTCAATAATTGTTATTTAGTGCCAGCCTTGAGCATGAACATTGTATCAGGATCTCATTTAATTCGAGATGGCTACTCATTTAAATCCGAGAATAATGGTTGTTCTATTTATATGAGAGATATGTTTTATGGTCATGCTCCATTGGTGAATGGTTTATTCTTAATGAATCTCGAGTGTAATGTTACACATATTCATAGTGTGAATACCAAAAGATGTAAGGTTGATAATGATAGTCCCACATACTTGTGGCACTGCCGCCTTGGTCACATAGGTGTCAAACGCATGAAGAAGCTCCATGCAGATGGACTTTTGGAGTCCCTTGATTATGAATCATTTGACACGTGCGAACCATGCCTCATCGGTAAAATGACCAAGACTCCGTTCTCAGTAACAATGGAGTGAGCAACCAACTTATTGGAAATCATACATACTGATGTGTGTGGTCCAATGAGTGTTGAGGCTCGCCGTGGCTATCGTTATGTTCTCACCCTCACTGATGACTTGAGTAGATATGGGTATGTCTACTTAATGAAACACAAGTCTGAGACCTTTGAAAAGTTCAAGGAATTTCAGAGCGAGGTTGAGAATCAACGTGACCGGAAAATCAAGTTCTTGTGATCAGATCGTGGGGGAGAATACTTGAGTCACGAATTTGGCACACACTTAAGAAAATGTGGAATAGTTTCACAACTCACGCCGCCTGGAACACCTCAACGTAATGGTGTGTCCGAACGTCGTAATCGCACTCTATTGGATATGGTGCGATCTATGATGTCTCTTACCGATCTACCGCTGTCATTTTGGGGCTATGCTTTAGAGACTGCCGCATTCACTTTAAATAGGGCTCCGTCGAAATCCGTTGAGATGACACCGTATGAATTATGGTTTGGGAAGAAACCTAAGCTGTTGTTTCTAAAAGTTTGGGGATGCGATGCTTATGTCAAGAAACTTCAACCTGAAAAGCTCGAACCCAAATCGGAAAAATGCGTCTTCATAGGATACCCTAAAGAAACTATTGGGTATACCTTCTACCTCAGATCCGAAGGCAAGATCTTTGTTTCCAAGAATGGGTCCTTTCTAGAGAAAGAGTTTCTCTCGAAAGAAATAAGTGGGAGGAAAGTAGAACTAGATGAAGTATTACCTCTTGAACCGGTAAGTGGCGCAGCTTAAGAAAATGTTCCTGAGGTGCCTGCACCGACTAGAGAGGAAGTTAATAATGATGATCATGAAACTTCAGATCAAGTTACTACTGAACTTCGTAGGTCCACGAGGACACATTCCGCACCAGAGTGGTACGGCAACCCTGTCTTGGAAATCATGTTGTTAGACAACAGTGAACCTTCGAACTATGAAGAAGCAATGGCGGGCCCGGATTCCGACAAATGGCTGGAAGCCATGAAATCCGAGATAGGATCCATGTATGAAAACGAAGTATGGACTTTGACTGACTTTCCCAATGATCGGCGATCCATAGAAAATAAATGGATCTTTAAGAAGAAGACAGACGCGGATGGTAATGTAACCATCTATAAAGCTCGGCTTGTCGCTAAGGGTTATCGACAAGTTCAAGGGGTTGACTACGATGAGACTTTTTCACCCGTAGCGAAGCTGAAGTCCGTCCGAATCATGTTAGCAATTGCCATCTTCTATGATTATGAGATATGGCAAATGGACGTCAAAACGGCATTCCTTAATGGTTTCCTTAAGGAAGAATTGTATATGATGCAGCCGGAAGGTTTTGTCGATCCTAAGAATGCTGACAAGGTGTGCAAGCTCCAACACTCGATTTATGGGTTGGTGCAAGCATCTCGGAGTTGGAATATTTGTTTTGATGAGATGATCAAAGCGTTTGGGTTTACGCAGACTTATGGAGAAGCCTGCATTTACAAGAAAGTGAGTGGGAGCTCTGTAGCATTTCTCATATTGTATGTGGATGACATACTGTTGATGGGAAATGATATAGAATTCTTGGAAAGCATAAAGGCCTACTTGAACAAGTGTTTTTCAATGAAGGATCTTGGAGAAGCTCCTTATATATTAGGCATCAAGATCTATAGAGATAGATCGAGACGCCTCATTGGTCTTTCATAGAGTACGTACCTTGACAAGATATTGAAGAAGTTCAAAATGGATCAGTCAAAGAAGGGGTTCTTGCCTGTATTGCAAGGTACGAGATTGAGCACGACTCAATACCCGACCACGGCAGAAGATAGAGAAAAGATGAGTGTCGTCCCCTATGCCTCGGCCATAGGGTCTATCATGTATGCTATGCTGTGTACCAGACCTGATGTAAAACTTGTTGTAAGTTTGGTAGGAAGGTACCAAAGTAATCCCGGCTTGGAACACTGGACAGCGGTCAAGAATATCCTGAAGTACCTGACGAGGACTAAGGATATGTTTCTCATTTATGGAGGTGACGAAGAGCTAGTCGTAAAGGGTTACGTCGATGCTATCTTCGACACAGATCTGGATGACTCTAAGTCACAAACCAGATACGTGTATATTTTGAATGGTGGGGCAGTAAGCTGGTGCAGTTGCAAGCAAAGCATTGTGGCGGGATCTACATGTGAAGCGGAGTACATGGCAGCCTCGGAGGCAGCACAAGAGGCAATCTGGGTGAAGGAGTTCATTACCGACCTAGGAGTCATACCCAATGCGTCGGGCCCGATGACTCTCTTCTGTGACAACACTGGAGCTATTGGCCTTGCCAAGGAGCCCAGGTTTCACAGGAAGACCAGGCATATCAAGCGTCGCTTCAACTCCATTCGTGAAAGTGTTCAAAATGGAGACATAGAGATTTGTAAAGTACATATGGACCTGAATGTGGCAGATCCATTGACTAAACCTCTCCCTAGAGCAGAACATGATCAACACCAGAACTGCATGGGTGTTCGATTGATCACAATGTAACTAGACTATTGACTCTAGTGCAAGTGGGAGACTGTTGGAAATATGCCCTAGAGGCAATAATAAAATGGTTATTATTATATTTCTTTGTTCATGATAATTGTCTATTGTTCATGCTATAATTGTGTTATCCGGAAATCATAATACATGTGTGAATACATAGACCACAACATGTCCCTAGTGAGCCTCTAGTTGACTAGCTCGTTGATCAAAAGATAGTCATGGTTTCCTGACTATGGACATTGGATGTCATTGATAACAAGATCACATCATTAGGAGAATGATGTGATGGACAAGACCCAATCCTAAGCATAGCACAAAGATCGTGTGGTTCGTTTGCTATAGCTTTTCCGAATGTCAAGTATCATTTCCTTAGACCATGAGATTGTGCAACTCGCGGATACCGTAGGAGTGCTTTGGGTGTGTCAAATGTCACAACGTAACTGGGTGACTATAAAGGTACACTACAGGTATCTCCGAAAGTGTCTCTTGGGTTGGCACGAATCGAGACTGGGATTTGTCACTCCGCATGACGGAGAGGTATCTCTGGCCCACTCGGTAATGCATCATCATAATGAGCTCAATGTGACCAAGTGGTTGATCACGGGATCATGCATTACGGCACGAGTAAAGTGACTTGCCGGTAACGAGATTGAACGAGGTATTGGGATACCGACGATCGAGTCTCGGGCAAGTAACGTACCGATTGACAAAGGGAATTGTATAAGGATTGATTGAATCCTCGACATCATGGTTCATCCGATGAGATCATCGAGGAGCATGTGGGAGCCAACATGGGTATCCAGATCCCGCTGTTGGTTATTGACCGGAGAGTCGTCTCGGTCATGTCTGCGTGTCTCCCGAACCCGTAGGGTCTACACACTTAAGGTTCGGTGACGCTAGGGTTGTTGAGATATTAGTATACGGTAACCCGAAAGTTGTTCGGAGTCCCGGATGAGATCCCGGACGTCACGAGGAGTTCCGGAATGGTCCGGAGGTGAAGATTTATATATAGGAAGTCAAGTTTCGGCCATCGAGAAAGTTTCGAGGGTAATCGGTATTGTACTGGGACCACCGGAAGGGTCCCGGGGGTCCACCGGGTGGGGCCACCTATCCCGGAGGGCCCCATGGTCCGAAGTGGGAGGGGAACCAGCCCCTAGTGGGCTGGTGCGCCCCCTTGGGCCTCCCCCTGCGCCTAGGGTTGGAAACCCTAGGGGTGGGGGGCGCCTCACTTGCCTTGGGGGGCAAGCCACCCTCTTGGCCGCCCCCCCCCTTGGAGATTGGATCTCCTAGGGCTGGCGCCCTCCCCTAGGGACCCTATATATAGTGGGGGGAGGGAGGGCAGCCGCACCCTAGCCCCTGGCCTCTCCCTCTCCCTCCTGTGACACTCCTCCATCTCCCTGTGCTTGGCGAAGCCCTGCCGAGATCACCGTTGCTTCCACCACCACGCCGTCGTGCTGCTGGATCTTCATCAACCTCTCCTTCCCCCTTGCTGGATCAAGTTGGAGGAGACGTCTTCCCAACCGTACGTGTGTTGAACGCGAAGGTGTCGTCCGTTCGGTGCTAGGTCATCGGTGATTTGGATCACGACGAGTACGACTCCATCAACCCCGTTCTCTTGAATGCTTCCGTGCGCGATCTACAAGGGTATGTATATGCACTCCCCTCTCCCTCGTTTCTAGATGACTCCATAGATTGATCTTGGTGATGCGTAGAAAATTTTAAAATTCTGCTACATTCCCCAACATGAACTTGATCTTGGGCATCATTTGGTGCATCACCATCTCCATGGAGTTGATCTTGCCCTTGATCTTGTTCATTGGATTGAGGGCCTTCACTTTGTTCTTCAGAAGTGTGTGGGTCTAGCATAGGTGATGGCTCCACTTGAGTAGAGCATTGTCCTTATCCTTCAACCACAAGGGGTTCCCTCAATGGGGAGTATTTGACCAATCCCCATTCTTCTTATGGCTTTGGGAAGAATTTCATCACCTACATCACAAAGACAACTTTGCTCCACTTGGGAGCCGTTATTTTCATCAAACTCCACGTTACACGTCTCCTCAATGAGTCCGTTGGACTTGTTGAGGACACGGTAAGCATGAGAGTTTGTAACATAACCAACAAAAATGCCCTCTTGAGCTCTAGGTTCAAATTTAGACAAACGAACACCTTTCTTGAGAATGAAACACTTACAACCAAACACCCGGAAGTACTTGAAGTTGGGCTTGTTGCCGGTAAGTATCTCATATGGAGTCTTGTTCAAGACTTTGCGAAGGTAGAGCCTATTGGAAGCATGACAAGCTGCGTTCATGGCTTCGGCCCAAAAGTTGTATGGAGATTTGAATTCCGCCATCATTGTCCTTGCCGCATCCATCAACGTCCGGTTCTTCCTCTCCGCCACACCATTTTGTTGAGGGGTATAGGGTGCGGCATATTGGTGCTTGTTCCCCTCGTCACTAAGAAACTCATCCAAGGTGTAATTCTTGAACTCGGTGCCATTGTCACTTCTAATCATCAAGATCTTTGCATCATGTTGACGTTGAGCTTCATTTGGAAAGTTGATGATGGTTTGCTAAGTCTCATCTTCCTCTTGAAGAAGTATACCCATGTGTATCTTGAGTAGTCATCCACAATCACCAAGCAATACTTTCTTCCACCAAGGCTATCAAAGGATGGAGGACAAAGATATCCATGTGTAGGAGCTCCAAGGGCCTCTTTTAGTAGATGATAGTCGATGGTCGGTGAGCCGTTTCATCAAGCTTTCCTTCGATACAAGCACGGTCTTTGGCAAAACTCACATTTGTTAGTCCATGCATGTGGTCCAATTTGAGGACACTTTGCAAAGATCTCATATTGACATGGGCTAGTCGGTGATGCCAAAGCCAATCCACATCAACTTTAGCGATTAGGCAAGTCGCGATCTTAGTGGGTCGCTCCGAGAAGTTCACCACATAGAGACCGTTCTCGACATGCCCAACAAAGACTACTTTAAGAGTCTTGCTCCACAAAAGTGCCACAGTATCAAGATCAAAGAATGTTGCAAAGCCCATAAGTGCGAGTTGATGAACGGAGAGTAAATTGTATGCAAGGGACTCAACAAGCATGACCTTCTCAATAGTTAAATCTTGAGAGATGACCATCTTGCCAAGCCCCAATACCTTAGAAGTTGAAGCATCATCGAATTGGACATGGGTGTGCATAGAAAGAATTGGATGCACATCCACAACTAAGTCCTTGCTCCCGGTCATATGATTTGTTGCTCCACTATCAAGCAACCATGACACTCCACCAGAAGCAAACTCCTACAAGAGATCAATGCTTGGATTTAGGTACCCATTCTTGAATGGGTCCTTTGAGGTTAGTAACAAGGGTCTTAGGAACCCAACTAGACCATTCAATGTACTCATAGTAAGAACCAACAAATTTAGCATAAACATGCCCATCACTAGCATGACACAAAATGTAAGAAGGGTTAAAGTTGTCGGCTTTGTTGTTAGGGGCAGTTTTGACCTTCTTGGCATTACCACCCACTCCCTTGTTCTTCTTCTTCTCATGAGTACCCTCACCCACCTTGAAAAACATTTCCTTGAGTGGGAGAGGTTGCTTGGTCTTGTTCTTCTTCTTCTTCTTCTTCTTCTTCTTTGACTTGGGCGCAAACCCAAGCCCCTCCTTTCCCACAACTTCCTTTTGATTCGTCAAAAGGTCATTGAGGTTCTTTTCACCTTGTATGCAAGTCACAAAGCCCTTCTCAAGTTCCTCCTTCAACTTGGCATTTTCCTCCACAAGATGCACATGCTCACAACAAGGGTTAGAAGCATGGGCATTATCCATTAGAATGAAAGGAGGACACGTGGAAATCTCTTTAGTTAGTTTCACTTGGAGTTGATCATGTGACTCTTTGAGAGATGCATGAAGACCTTTCAAGACCTTGTGAGCCTTGTCAAGAGTGTCAAAATATTCCTTGAGCCGATCATGGTCAACCCCAAGGGCAACTTTCTTAGATTTAAGCACACGGGAAAGAGTAGTAGCATGATCAAGATCTTTTTGAAATTTAGCACGATCAACATTGTGTGACTCCCCAAGAGCCAAATGAAGACCTTGCTCTTACTCAAGAGCATTGGAAAGATCCGCAATCTCATCAGCATAATCACGACTATGTCCCCCCATATTGGAGATAGTATCCTCATGAGTCTGAATGATCTCATTGGCCTCACCAAATTGTTCTAAGAGAGCAACAAAGTGCTTCTTGGATTCACCCTTGAGTTTATTCACAAAATTTGTGAACTCATTCTCATCAACTTTCTCCACCTCACTCTCATAAAGACAATTTAGCAATGAAGGAGTAGTAATGATGGTGGTTTTGATGTTAGGAGTTACCTTGTTGATACCTTTGGCCATGGGGCACTTAGCAATGGTGTTTTCGTTGGAGCACCAAAGAGAGACACCTTGGAGGGGGTAGAAGTAGCAATGGCAATGGTTGCCGTTGCCAATCCTTCTCCACTCGTATCTTCCTCATCATCATCGGAGGTGTACTCTTCATGTGCCACCAAACCCTTTGGAGGATACTTCTTGGTGAAGTTGTTCTTGCTTGGGAAAGACGTTGCTTTGTCTTTGCGAATGAGTTTGCCACCATTGTCTTCCCTCTTCTTGTAAGGACAATCCACCACAAAGTGACTCACATGTTGGGGAACGTAGCAATAATTCAAAATTTTCCTACATGTCACCAAGATCAATCTATGGAGTCATCCAGCAACGAGGGAGGAGTGGATCTACATACCCTTGTATATCGCGCGTGGAAGCGTTCAAGAGAACGGGGTTGATGGAGCCGTACTCGTCGTGATCCAAATCACCGATGATCCTAGCGCCGAACGGACGGCACCTCCGCGTTCAACACACGTACGGAGCAGCGACGTCTCCTCCTTCTTGATCCAGCAAGGGGGAAGGAGAGGTTGATGGAGATCCAGCAGCACGACGGCGTGGTGGTGGAAGTAGCGGGATTCCAACAGGGCTTCGCCAAGCGCTGCGGGAGGAGGAAGATGTGTCATGGGAGGGAGAGGGAGGCGCCAGGGCTTAGGTTAGGCTGCCCTCCCTTCCCCCCAATATATATAGGGCCAAGGGAGAGGGGGGGCGCAGCCTTGGCCCTTCCTCCAAGGAAGGGTGCGGCCAGGGAGGAGTCCATCCTCCCCAAGGCACCTAGGAGGTGCCTTCCCCCTTTAGGACTCTTCCTTTCCCTTATCTCTTGGCGCATGGGCCTCTTGGGGCTGGTGCCCTTGGCCCATATAGGCCAAGGTGCACACCCCTACAGCCCATGTGGCCCCCCGGGGCAGGTGGACCCCCTTGGTGGACCCCCGGACCCCTTTCGGCACTCCCGGTACAATACCGATAATGCGCGAAACTTTTCCGGCGACCAAAACAAGACTTCCCATATATAAATCTTTACCTCCGGACCATTACGGAACTCCTCGTGACGTCCGGGATATCATCCGGGACTCCGAACAACTTTCGGGTTACCGCATACTAATATCTCTATAACCCTAGCGTCACCGAACCTTAAGTGTGTAGACCCTACGGGTTCGGGAGACATGCAGACATGACCGAGATGACTCTCCGGTCAATAACCATCAGCGGGATCAGGATACCCATGTTGGCTCCCACATGTTCCACGATGATCTCATCGGATGAACCACGATGTCAAGGACTTAATCAATCCCGTATACAATCCCCTTTGTCTAGCGGTACGATACTTGCCCGAGATTCGATCGTCGGTATCCCGATACCTTGTTCAATCTCATTACCGGCAAGTCTCTTTTACTTGTTCCGTAACACATCATCCCGTGATTAACTCCTTGATCACATTGTGCACATTATGATGATGTCCTACCGAGTGGGCCCAGAGATACCTCTCCGTTTACACGGAGTGACAGATCCCAGTCTCGATTCGTGCCAACCCAACAGACACTTTCGGAGATACCTGTAGTGTACCTTTATAGCCACCCAGTTACGTTGTGACGTTTGGCACACCCAAAGTATTCCTACGGTATCCGGGAGTTGCACAATCTCATGGTCTAAGGAAATGATACTTGACATTAGAAAAGCTTTAGCATACGAACTACATGATCTTGTGCTAGGCTTAGGATTGGGTCTTGTCCATCACATCATTCTCCTAATGATGTGATCCCGTTATCAATGACATCCAATGTCCATGGTCAGGAAACCGTAACCATCTATTGATCAACGAGCTAGTCAACTAGAGGCTTACTAGGGACATGGTGTTGTCTATGTATCCACACATGTATCTGAGTTTCCTATCAATACAATTCTAGCATGGATAATAAACGATTATCATGAACAAGGAAATATAATAATAACTAATTTATTATTGCCTCTAGGGCATATTTCCAACATCACATTGCCGCAATTGTAACAAGTCCTTACTCGTTGCTTGTTCTTTGATCCACTTGAGTTGTTCTTGGTGAAGTTGGGCCTTGAGTTCCTCTTGTTGCTCCAAAATTGCCTTGAAGCAAGAGCCATGTGCTCATGGTAGGCATATTTGGTGTCCTTGGGGCCACACTCCTCTTCTTCTTCTGGAATGGCCTTCGCCTTCAAAGCAAGGGAGGGAGTGCTCTTCTTTGACTGGACACGAGCAAGAGCATTGTCGGCGGTCTTGTTCATGATGTTCATGGCAATGAACTCATCCAACACTTCAATTGAGGTCAAGGTGTGGAAGTCCAGCCTTTGACGAATCACGAAAGACATGGCCTTGTTGAATGGCATGATGGCCTTGAGGAACTTGCGCTTGATCCAAGTGTCATCTGTATACTTACTTCCATGGTCTTGGAGAGCAACCGCAAGAGTTTTCACCCTCTGGTAGAGATCACGTGGATCCTCATCTTCAAGCATCAAAAGCTCATCGGCCTCATCAAGGACCACTTCAAAGTTGGACCGTTGAATGCTTGAGCTTCCCTTGTACATAGACACAATGTGGTCCCAACAATCTTCTGCATGAGTAAAAGGTCAAACATGCGAGAGATCTCTGGGAGGGACCGCATCTTGAAGAATGAACAAAGCGGAGTGATTGTATTGATTGTCCACTTCTTCTCTTGGGGTGAAGCTGTTTGGATCATGCGGGTAAAATCCTTGCTCAATGATTCTCCAAAGATTAGTTGAGCAATAATTCAAATGAGACTTAATGCGAAAGACCCAATTAACAAAGTCACCCTTAACAAGCTTGGGAGAAGGACCATGAATACTAATACGAGGTGTAGGGACCGGTCCTCCATAGACCGGGGGAGGGGGAACCGAGCCAAAGGTTCCCATCCCATTCTTGTCATGAGGGGAAGGAACATGAGTACCTTTAGCCACATCCTTGGTGGAATTGGCCTCCAACTCCGATGACGTGGGATTAACCACTAGCAAGGGATCGGGAGTGGATTTCAACCCCTCAAGTAATTCTCTAAGCATGGACTTGACTTCGGTCGTCATAGATGTCTTAAGTGAAGCCATAGCTTCATTTAAGTCATCTCGAGTGCTCAAAGTCACCTCCATGGCCTCAGGCACTTCCTCCTCGGAGTCAACCATACTCTTTGGGTGGTGAAACCCTTAATTGAGAGACGAGGCTCTGATACCAATTGAAAGGATCTATATGGTTGACTAGAGGGGGGTGAATAGGCAACTACTAATTTGTAGATTTTCTTAACAAATTACGTTTAGCAACAAATAGGTTGTCTAGATGTGCAACTAGGTGAGCAACCTATATGATGCTAGCAACAACAAAAACAACAAGGGCAAGCAAGGGATACAACACAATACTGGCTTGCAAAAAGTAAAGGGGAGAGATAACCACAAGTAGAGCTGGTGGAGACGAGGATGTGTTACCGAAGTTCCTTCGCTTTGGGGGAAGTACGTCTCCGTTGGAGCGGTGTGGAGGCACAATGCTCCCCAAGAAGCCACTAGGGCCACCGTATTCTCCTCACACCCTCACACAATGCGAGGTGTCGTGATTCTACTAGTGGTGCCCTTGAAGACGGCGACCGAACCTTTACAAACAAGGTTGGGGCTATCTCCACAACTTTATTGGAGGCTCCCAACAATACCATGGAGCTTCACCACAATGGAATGTGGCTCCGAGGTGAACTAAACCGTCTAGGGTGCTCAAACACCCAAGAGTAACAAGATCCGCAAGGGATTAGTGGGGGAATCAAATTTCTCTTTGTGGAAGTGTAGATCCAGGCCTTCTCAACCAATCCCTAGAAAATCAACAAGTTTGATTGGCTAGGGAGAGAGATCATGCGAAAATGAGCTTTGGAGCAACAATGGAGCTTGGGGGGAAAGAGGTGTGTCTTCTTGGGGAAGAAGACCTCCTTTTATAGTGGGGGAACAAATCCAAATGTTATCCCCTCCTCAGCCTGCACAGAGCAGTACTACTGCTCATGGAAGCGATACTACCGCTGGGGGCAGCGGTACTACCGTGAAGACTAAGAGCAGGGGCCTTGGAGGGGAAGGGGAACGAGAGCGAGAGCCCGGGCGGCACTAGCAGCGGTGGTAGGGGCGGTACTACCGCTCGTGAGGGGTACTACCGCCTCTACTGCCGCTCCTACTGCCGCACAACCCGACACAAGAAATGACGCTCTCGAATCGAGGCGGTAATAGCACGGCAGCGAAGTCGTACTACAACCAAGAGCCCCTGGGCGGTACTACCGCTGATGAGCAGCAGTACTGCCGCCTGTGGTTTTGGGTGGTACTGTCGCTCGGCGCCGCGGTACTACCGCTGGATCACTATCAAGCCCACTTCCGAGACAACGAAGGATCCTCCAAAGATGCGGGGGAGATTTGGGGTGCAAAGGAGGCGTGTATGTGTTGATTCCACCCTAACCTTTCCGATACGGGCCCCCTCTTGATAGTACGGTGTTTCCTACGACCCAAGACCACCACAACTGAAACGAATGAAACACACCGTCTTCTCCTTAAACACCAAGGGGAAAGAATCGTCTCGTGTCAATGAATGAATATCTTAAATGCTCAATGCACACGATTAGTCCGCATAAGTATTATCATCAATCACCATAACCACTTAGAGAGACACATGCCCTAACACCAGCATCAGGGATGACAAGCAACGAGAAGCAGATGGAACAAATCCAGGGCACCAAGTGGATCTAGCCTACCCAAAAAAAATCTTTTGAGATTTATCATCTACTATGCGAGAGCTCCTATTAGCCGCTCACTACAATGGATATGCGGGTGAACACACAAGGCATTGGCGTTATGGTCCAACCCGGTTGGCGTTACTAAGCTCTTATCAAGTCCAGTTTTCACGTGATTTTTATAATTTTGGTTGTTCTGTTGATTTTATTTTAGTTTTTTATAGAAGATAGGAACAAATTTTTAGAGGTAGAAACTTTTTTAATTGCATGAACATTTTAAAAAAGTTTATCGTGTATTGAAAACTTATTCACAATGCATTTTAAAATGTACGTCGTGCATTTAATAAAAAACCATCTTTTATCGAATAAAATTTTACTGTGTATTTTCTAATTTTATTATGTATTTCAGAAAAATTTCATGTGTATTTAAAATATTCACAATGTATATAAAGATGTTTCTAAAGTATTTACAAAATACACATTGTATATTAAAAATGTGCACCATGTATTTTAAACATTATTGATGTATATTTTTAAATCTTGTTTTTACAAAAAAAAGCATATGATAATAACAGGAACAAAAAATGAAAATGAAAAAGGAAATGAGAAAAATGGAAAATCTTAAACAAAAAGAACAAAAAATGAAATAAAAATGAATTTATAAAAATAAAAGGTAAATCCGAGAAGGAAAAAACTAGGAGAGAACCGAAGAAACGCACACAGACCAGGAAAAAGAAAAAGGAAAACCAGTATGAAAATATCGGCTACATGGACCACCAGCCCAAGGTGTGGTCGCTCTGTAAGAATAGCTGATTATCCATGAAGCTGCAGATTCTAAAAAAACCAAGAAGCTGCACGAAACAGCTGTGGAGCCTATCGATATGGCACAACTTCATACGTTATTTTATGCGGAATCGTTACTTAATGGGTATCTCTTACAATGGTTTACCCAGAATCTGAAGAAACTAATTGTGTAGTGAAAAAACAAAAAAATGTCTTATTTTTTTACACGAATAGAATGCTTTTGAATTTCAAAATAAAGGTTCTTGTCTCTTTGGGGAATAATATGCATCACTTGTCACCACTAGAGTAGTTTCGTGGGTTTTCCACCGGTTCAGGACGTTGGGAGAGGGATGTACATTGCTTTTTTCATGAGATCCATTTTCTCAAATCAAAATATCTCATGAACCTGCGCGTCCGAACTAAAAACTGTTTTCACCATTGTGCTTCTTCTGTCGAGGCCATCAAAACTAGACTACATGTTGAGATGTTTTAAGATTTTTCTACCCAGCATATACTCTCCAATATAGTAAATTTGTATGCTCCCACGTTGTATGCTTGTAGTCTCTACAGTAGTGTAGTTGCGCTCCCAGCGCGTCGTTATTTTGTGCGTGTGGCACACGTTTAACGTGAAGTGCAAGACACCTCCATGCACACCTTTGAGAGAAAATTCCTTATTTGACACTGTCTTAAAATCTGGTTCCTTATTTGACACCGAAAAAGTTTTTCTTCCCTATTTGACACTAATCCTAAATTTTATTCCCTATACGACACTTCCGTCCATTTTGAGCCTAAATGACACCTGAAAAGACGATTTTGCCCCCCATGCGGTATGTATGTACGTGCGTGTGTGGGTGCACGTGCACATGTGTGCTGCTGTTGCATGTGTGTGTGCATGTGTGCCGCTGCGTGTGTGTTTATTACTGCGTGTGTACGTGTGCATGTGTGTGTGTGCTGTTGCGTGCCTATGTGCTGCCTGCGTGTGTACTGCTGCTGCGTGTGTGTGTATGTGTGTGTGTGCTGCGTGCGTGTGTGTTGCTGCGTGTATGTGCGCGTGCATGTGTGTGTTGGTGCATGTGTATGTGTTGCTGCGTGTGTGCTCCTGCCCTCACACTGGTGCTGCATGTGTGCGCTATTGCCCCCCACACACATACCACATAAGGGGTAAAAGAGTCTTTTCAGATGTCATTTAGGCTCAAAATGAACGAAAATGTCATATAGAGAATAAAATTTAGAACTTCTGTCAAATAGGAAAGACATTTTTTCCCGTGTCAGATAAGGAAGCAAATTTTAAGATAATGTCAAATAAGGAATTTTCTACACCTTTGAAGTGAGCGCAACACACTTCTGCGGCATCACACAACACACCTTATGGAGCACATATGTGTTGCGCCATTTAATAACAGATAAGTCTTATGGACAAAGCAACCGCAAAACAAAAAGTCTTATGGACAAAGCAGAGAAGAAAACCACATGTAAGTGTGGCGTTTCTGCTCCTGAGCTTATCTGCACCCGTCCTTACGAAAAAAATTAAAACAAATATTAAAAAATTCAAAAAAAAATCCTATTTTTTGTGTGGTAGATAAGTTTATGCGTGAGGTGCGCTTCAAGTTTTAACTCATTTGGACATCTGAGCAACTCTCGGCAAAAAAGACAAATCCAGGATCTGTAAAAAAGTTTACTATTCACACATTGTTCTGACCTGATTTGTTTTTTGCTAAGAGCTGCTCGGATGTCCAAATAAGTTGAAATTTGGAGTGAACTTCACGCATAAAAGTATCTATCACACAAAAAAAATTGGAATTGTTTTTATTTTTCTAGTATTTGTTTTGATTTTTTTTATGACTGGTGTGATGAGCCTGGGTACCGAATTGAAATTCTGGGTCAGCCCAATCAAACATGAAGGTGGTTGCACCGCGTACTGGTTTAGCTCAAAAAGAAAAAGATCACGGTTGACCGGTTGACAGCTAACTAGTTAACCGGTCAATCGTTGACTTTTCAAAAAATAAAAAGAAAAATCGCAAAAAAATCCAAAAATCGTGAATTCAAAATTAGTTCATGTATTTTGGTAAAAAAGTTCAGGAGTTTGAAAAAATGTTAATCGATTTTGAAAAAAGTTCATTGAACTTAAAAAAGTACACAAAATAAAAAAGTTCATCAATTTTCAAATAAAAGTACATCGATTTTCAAAAAAATTCATTGATTTTAAAAAAATTCGTTCAAATTTCAAAGAAGTTCATTTAATTTGGAAAAAATGTTCATCAATTTTAAAAAAAACGCATCACAATCTGAAAATAGTTCATCATTTTAAAAAAAATTCATTGATTTGAAAAAAATGTCCGCTTGAAAAAAGTTCATTAAAATCGAAATAGGTTGTGCATTTTTTAAAAAGGAAAAAATAAAAAGGAAAATGAAATGAAAAAACAGCGAAGATAAGAAATAGAAAATGAAAAAGAATAAAACCAAACAAAAACCAGTCCAGGAAAAAACCTAAACGAAAAAACCCGGCTAGAAAGCTTCCAGAAGCTTCCCAAAACTGAAAATAACTCCGTCCCACTGGAACTTATATGGGTTGGCCCATTTCCGAACGCTTTAGGGGCCAATTAATGAAATGCACTTTGGCAGCCCACCAGGGATACCCCGATAGAAAGAGGGGCGTCCTAGGCAGGCCCCACAAATAGTCCATATAGTCCGGCCTTGTTTTCGAATAGGACCCGACCAATTTGTGGTCCAATACTATAACATACGTGGTAAAAAAAACATGGAAGCTCCTAAGTGGCGCCGGCGCTTCAGGCGCGTGTTTGTATGCATTTCGCAAACAGGCGCGACCAGCCCCCTGGGCTGGACCGGCCCAGCTTCCCTTTTGTTCTCTGGTTTTCCGAGACACGAAAATTTGCACCCACGGATTGAATTGAACCAGGAACCTCCCGCATCAATCTAATCTACACTAACCAGACGACCACTTAGCCGATTGTGATAAGCTACATTTTCCCTCTTTTGTTCTTCCGTCTTTCCTTTTTTTCCTTTTTTCCTATTTTCATTTCCATTTTCTTCTTCTTCCTTATTAGATTTTTAAAAATCAAATTCATGGATTTTTAAAATTCAATGATTTTTTTTTCAAAATTGATGAACTTTTTTAATAAAATTATGATTTTGTTTTAAAATTGATGAATTTTTTCTTCAATTCGATGAAGTTTCATTTTTTTGATGAATTTATTTGAAAATCGATGAATTTTTTGAAAAATTGATGAACTTTTTTTAAAATTTGATGGACTTTTTTTAAATTGATTAACTTTTTTCAAATTTGATGAACTTTTTCTCAAAATTGATTACTTGTTTTGCCAAGTTTTGTCTATTTTTAAAGTTACTGAATGTTTTTTAAATCCATGAATATTTTTGAAATTCAGGATTTTTTGTGTTTTTTTTCTTCTAATTTTTCATTTTTCGGAAGTCAACAATTAACCGGTCAATCGGGACTTGAGCGAACCCATCCAGCAACTGCGAACGAGCAATCTCCCAAGCAAGCGAACACCCGCTATGGGGCCTGCCAAACTTTGGGGCTGCGTGAGCGCCACTTTCCCGAAAGAGCGCCTGAAGCGCCATATAGGAGCACCAAGTGGTGCTTGAAAGCTCCTGTTTGGCGCCTTAAGTGCCTGAACAGGCTGCTGCCGCCCACGCCGATGGAAATTTGGGCCGGATTTTCTCTGAATCGCAAGGTCACTCCTTCACTCGAGCGCTGGACTTTTTTGTCGGATCGTTGTATGAAAAAAAATGTGGTTGGTTGACCTTTGACGACAACCATGCACCACTTGCGAGGTTGTTAACTGTTGACATTTAAATAAAATTTTACGAAATTCATCCAAAAAATCAAATTTTGATTTTTTTTAAAGTTCATGAAATTTGAAAAAAAAATGAGTGTCAGAAAAGTTCATTAATTTAGAAAAAAGTTCATTGATTTGAAAAAAAATCATCTAATTTGAAAAAGTTCATCAAATTTGAATAAAGATTCATCGAATTTGAATAAAGGTTCATCGCGTTCGAAAAAAGGTCATCGAATATGAAAATAGGTTCATAGAATTTGAAAAAGTTCATCCAATTGAAAAAAGTTTATTGAATTTAGAAAATGGTTCATCGCATTTGAAAGAAGTTTATAGAAATGGAAGAACTAGCGAATAGGTCCGTGGCAGAAAACAGAAAATCGAATGAACGAAGGTTTGTTCACTAAACTGATCAAAACAGAAAACGTTCTCTAAATAAAATAAAAACAAAACAAAACGGTTTTTTTAATGAAATCTAAACTGGATCGGTTCGGCGGTTCGACGGCGGCGGGTTTCGACGGCGGTGCTCCGACGGCGGCGGCGGCGGCGGCGGCGGCTTCGACAGCGGCGGCGACGGCCTGTGAGGAGGAGAAACGAGGCCCGGGCCGGCGCTATTTAAAGGTCAGGGAGGGCGGCGGCTTGCGTGAAGGAGGGGGCAAGGCGAGGCAGAGTCGGAGTCGGGCACGGCGGCGGTGGGCGACGTGCGGGCGGCGGACTCCGCTCAGGGTCGGGGACGAGCGGCGCGTTGGACTGGGACGCGGCGGTCCGAAAGTTTTTTTTAAAACATTTTCCAGAAATAAGAAAAACATGAAAACTATAATAAAAAATTTCAGAAAAATTCACATAATTATATGGCCTTATACATGACCTTGTGAACATTTTTCTGGCCTAGAATGCAGGTTTTGAAAATACATTTTTAGTACCAATAAACTTCGTAATAAAATAAATAATCTTGCAAATAAAATCAAATAAAATATTCCAAAATTCAAAATTCAATTTTCAATATTTCTTTGCTGTTTTTGAAGAAGTCATTTTATCTTCTCTCTTTATTTTATTTATTTGAAATAATTGGGAAAGGAATTTTGAATAAAACCGTTTGATCCAATTTTTCAAATTTTGAAAATTCAAAAATGAATTTTTGGGAAACCTCCAACTCTCTCAATTGGTCATTGAGTTGCTTAAAGTCCCTTGGATCAATTTCCAACAAAAATAACTCAAAAATGCACAAATTATGAATGCATATGAATGATCTAATTATTAACATCCAAATTGAAAATTGGGATGTTACACCGCCTCCTGCCAACGACGACATTTGGCCTACGCCTCGATTCCGACGGAGGGAATTGAGGATCGCCTACTGGCCCACCTGCAGATCCGCGTCCCTAGCGTTTCCCACATCCTCCTCGTCCTTCTTCTGCTCAGCATCCTCGGCGTCCTCCTCCACCACCACCACCTCCTCCTCCACCTCCAGGTCCTCCTCCAGATCCGCCGCGTCCGGAGGTAGCCTCACAGTGATCCGGGTCGCGCTGCCTGGATCTACTCAAGGAGCTGCAGCCGGCGCTACGACGTTTGATATGGGTAGCTCCTTGCCCGACGGTGTGGGGGCATGGCTACTAGTGGTGGTGGATGGCGATTGGAAAGTGGCGTCGCGACGGACGAGAAGAGTGAAATATGGACATGAAGGGTTTCGGTGTCGGCAGTCGGCTTAAATAGCCGGGCTTGGGCACTACGCGGCCCGCCGGAGCAGCGCCACGCAACGTCATAGGTTCGACGAAGGAGATGAGTTTCAGACTGCCGGGTTTTGGAGTGTTTTCATGTGGGACCCTCGTCAATCCAACGTGACGGACGCGCCCGGTCGTGCCTGGGCCTCCTCATATCCGTCTCAAATTTGGGCTGGATATGAAGAGTGCCGGTCAGCCCAGACGTTTGAGGTCCGTTTAAGGCGCCCGTCTGTGTTAGTTTTTTTTAGGGAGTGTCTAGAACTCATCTAGATGAGATATAATTTCCTGAGAAAACGAAAACAGATAGAAAGGAGTATCAACCCACGTCAGCACACACGCATCTTATATCATTATATCCAATGACTATAAAGGTGAATAAGACATAACTAAAACTCAGCTAGATAAGTTCTAGCAAAACCGTTTTTTTTTACCGTTCACTCCGGGGCGTTGGAGGGAGGTTTAGGACGAGAGGCTGTACACGAAGAAGATGAGCTGACGTTGTCCCAAGTGAGAGTGCCACTGCATGGGCGCTCCCTGCTTACCACGACTTTTCCTGAGGAAAATATCTTGGCACCTACCAATTGTGAAATTGTGAGCCACCCAACTTTTAACCCCCTTGATGCATGGGTGAAGTTTAAAATAAACCCTGAGATTATAGAGGCCGACGCAAATAAATGCTCACCTTCAAATCCCTGAAGTTCGTACCCCATATTTACACATCCCAATCAATCCAAACCCCTGCATGAATAAAATCTGTTTGGTGTGATAGGAAAGGCCTGATCCCAGACGGGATTGATTTCAAGTGTCACTTACTACATGGGCCTACTTCTCATGTGCATCTCCTTCCTCATTCTATTCGTCACAGATTTACTCCCCAGCCGATCCATCCGCATGGTGCCAAGCACCAGCTGATCGATGCGGTGCAGCGGCGATCGATGGCAGTCCGGACGAGCAGCATGCTGCACCTAAGCAGTCCGGAACAAGCCGGGAAGGGCGAGAAGACGGCGGCTGTGATCCAAAACTGGCGGTTCACACTTAAAAAACGGGCGGTTCCGCTGAAGCCTTGAAGGTGGGCGTTGTTCGCATGTTGCTTCCTCCGTGAGATTCAACGGGATATGTGAGTACTAAGTTAGTCCCGACGCTGGTCGCCGCATTGTTGGGCACGTCCCTGGAGGTTATGCTGAGGCCAGCGATCTGCGCCGGCGCACCGGCCCAACTGTTGGGCCGGTCGAGCCCGAACCGTCCGATGCGGTCAGCGCCAACCGTCAGATCTGCGCGCAAAGTGAGTACCTAATGAACTGTTGCAGCAAAAAATGGTATGTTATGTTGCAACCGTGCTAAAGACGCGCCACAACGGGGAAAACAGGGGAGCTGGATCCCCCGCGTCTGTTCGTCCCCAACCCGCGGCGGCGGCGGCCGGATCCGCCGGTTTTTTGTTCCCCACGACCTAATCACCCTCGAGGAGGGGCTCCCTCATCTATCAAGATGCCCTGTGCTTGCTTCAACCATGTCGTACATCCGCAACGACCTCCTTGCCGCCATGGATTTGGGCTCGAGCTCCGCTGCCGTTCATGGCCGAAGCCCACTGAGGAGGGAAGACCCTGGTAGTAGTGGACCGGTGCTGCAACGGTACTACAACCCTGGTGTGGTCTTCCAAGATGCAGCACGGCATGGCCGGGATGAATTTGATCTGGTATGAAATTCAATTGCAAACCCTAGATCATTTTGTTCACAAAAAATTTTTTTGCAACCTTTGATGATCATGAGATTGAAAAGAGATGTTGCTAACATGCTTGTGTTTGTTTTTTGTGTAATATTGCTAATATGTTCTCAATTAATGCTAGTAAGATGTTTCTTCCTGCTGGATGTTGATAAAATGTTACAAGCATGTGTTGCATTTGCTTCATGCTACTTGCTGGATGTTGCATGCTGCATCCTAAAATGCTGCATGCAGGAATTGTTTTTGGGTTATGATTGCCATGCTGCGTCCACTTTTTTTTGTTCGTACTTTTTACGTATTTTTTCACGCAGCAAAAAAAAAGACTTGGTTGCTGATTTTGTTGCAGAATGTTGCTGTTGAGCCATCAATTTTCCTTGACGATGATATGCAAAATGTTGCACATGAAGAAGAAGAAGAAGAAGAAGGCATTGATCTGAATGAAACTCCGCGAAATGTTAGTGACGATTCGTTTCAGCTGAACACCGATGGTGTAGCTCCAAATCAAGGCAATGCTCGTGTGGCTAGTGACAATGCCAATGGAAATGCTGCAACACTTGTTGACGAACCGGATGAAGATATATCATCACAGCCAGTTGTCCCTTTTGTTGGAATGGTTTTTGACAATGTTGAAGAAGCTCAGCGTGTTTACAATGAATATGCCTCGAAGATGGGCTTTGGAACTCGCATTGTGACGTCAAAGTATAGTAGGAAAAATAGCTCGGATAAGAAGCGCATTCTAATCTATAGAGTTTTTGAGTGCATACACTCACGGAAAAATCCTTCGAAGAGTGTTGGTGGTAGCATTTCTGAAGGGGCTGCAACAAATGAGTGTGATGATGTTGATATGAGCTATGCTAGTAACAAAAAATCTCCAAGCAAACAAGCTGGCATCTATATGGATGTGAGCGACAAGAGGAAAAGAAATCGGTTGGAGCGGTATGATTGCAAGGCTCATATGGGTGTTAACCTCAAAGACGGTAGCTGGGTTGTGACAATTTTTGAGGCCGATCACACACACCAGTTGATGTTGCAAAGGGGGCGTCGGAGATTTTGCCGCTCTCACAGAAAGATCCCGGATGCAGACATGCGGTACATCACTTCACTGCACTATCGCAACATATCTACGGCTAATATGATGGGCTTGCTTGGAGATGCACGGTGTTGCGATCCAAGGAGTTTGCCGTATGTGAAGACTGATGTGACAAATGCAAGAGCAAAGTTGCGAAGGGGCCTATCGGAACGTGATTTGGAGCTGACAATCGAGTACTTTGAGAGAAGACAAGTGGAGAATCCAAACTTCTTTTTCTCGAAGCTAGAAGAAGATGGAGCTGTTAGGGCGCTTTTCTGGGTTGATGGGAGAACAAGGGCCTTGTATCCAAAGTACAAAGACTGTGTGTTTTTCGACACCACATTCTGCACAAATCGCTACAACTTGCCCTTTGCTCCAATTGTTGGCATTAACAACCACACACACACTGTTTGCTTGGGGTGTGCTTTGTTGCCTGATGAGACCATTGAAACTTTCAAGTGGGTCTTCCAGCAATGGATGTTGGCAATGAATAATGAGCATCCGTTGAACATTATGACTGATCAAGACCAGGCAATGGCTACAGCCATCTCAATGGTATTCCCACATTCAACACACAGATGTTGCAAGTGGCACGTCTTCCGGGTTGCAAGAACAAAACTAGGGAGGATGCTGGGCAAGGATGAGCCTTTTGCAGAAGCATTCTATGGTTGCATTAATGGTTCAGACACCGTTGAGGAGTTTGAAGAACGGTGGAAGCAGATGGTCGAGGTGTTTGGTGTGGCTGATAAGAAACACCTCAAAAACATGTGGAACAGCAGGGAGACGTGGGCTCCTGTGTACTTTAGGAATAAGTTCTTCCCATTCACAGGAACAACTGGGCGCTCCGAGGGCCTGAATTCCTACTTCAAGACATTAAATCATCATGGAGACTCGGTTTGGACCTTTGTGCAGCAGTTTGAGCTTTGCCAGGAGCTGATGCTTGATCGTGAAGACAATGCGGGCTTCATCAATGAAGCGACGAGGCCACCACTCTGGGGCAAGTAAGTCCAAAAGTCATGTAGCATTTTTTTTAGTTTTCCAGTACAGTTTGGATGCAGCATTTGAATGAAACATATGTAGCAATTCTTATTGATGTTGGAAGCTTTTTTGTTTGCAGTTACAACATTGAGAAGCAGGCTGCTGATTTCTATACCAGAGAGGTATTTTTCAAGTTTCAGAAACTATTGGCTAGATCAACAGGCTATGGGTTGCAATACCAGCTGCAAGGGAATGTCGGCTGGTTTCGTCTTGTTGCAAATGATGGCATGAACCCTAAAGTGTACACGGTGCGTGTTGCCCCTGATGATCAGACATACATGTGCAGTTGCAACATGTTTGAGATGTGTGGGCTGATCTGCCCACATATCATCCGTGTCATGGTGCACCTGAACGTGCAAGCGATACCTGCGAATTACATGCTTCCAAGATGGTCTAAGAGAGCAACCGACCTTGCACCTGAACCAGGCGATGGGCATAGAGCTATGCATTTCGGCGTCCCCACAACAAACACCCTAAAGTTTAACTCTCTCTGCCGGAAGTTTGGGAAACTCGCTTCTGATGCATGCTTCAATGATGAAGCTTATAGTTTTGTCTTTGGGCTAATTGATCAGGGCAGTGTTGGGGTTGCTGAAATAAAAGCTAGAGCGATCGATGAAGTTGCACGAGGCGAAGAAGCCCAAGGTCATGCAGCAAATGAACAACTCTCAGGGGGTCCCAGTACAGGGCAGCAGGATCCACCCCCCGTAGGACTACGAAACCCACCAAAGTCAGCAAAGAAGGGGAGGCCAAAAGAAAAAGAGAAGCGAAGGAAGCCACTAATTGAGCTTCGAGAAGATGAAATGAAGAAGAAAGCAAAGAAGGACGCAGCGAAAACGAAGAAAGCTCCAAAGCCAAGGGAAAAGAAGACTCCATGCAAATATTGTGAAGATGAGGATCACAACATGAAGAACTGCCAACTCCTTGCCGCTTTTCTTGCTGCGAGTGCGAGCGCGAAAGCTCCAGGAATGAAGCATTGCTTGTTTCTGCAAAAACTTACCCCCGCGTGGACTGAGAACATGTATTTCTTCCGATTCGTACCACTTGCTGCATGGGATGTCATGTTGTTCATCTCGATACATAGGGACATAACCTCATCATTCATATCCCCACGAGGCTTGAAGCATACCAGGAATTTCTTGTATCCAATGTAAAATCCACCCATCTTGATGAAAGGTGTCCTGTTACCATAGATGCAACCAAAATGAATCATTTGTTTCGAGCAGAAAAAAAATAAAAAACAGAAAGCAACAAGAGATAGGGCTTAGGTAGCTCACACTTGTTCATTGGCATGTGATCTCCTCAATGGTTTCCCATGCTTTACATACTTCTCATACATGGCTGCAGCTGCATCAACCTTTTGCTTCTTTGCCTTGGTATTTTTTACCGCTGGAACTTTGGCCATCCTCTTCTTCCTAGTGTTCTTGTCATGTGTGCTAGGGCCACTGCTTGCCTCAACAAAATGCTCTTCTGTAGCGACCATATTAGGAGCTGCAGCAAGCAAAAAAAATGGATGAGTTTTGCAAAGGGATTGTACAAAAGAGAATTTGATGCAATCACACATATGTAGCGAAAAAAATGACATGGAGAAAAACAAAAAGAAATGATGCAGGAGGAAGGAAGCATACTTGGGCTGTCATCATCGTCTGAAACAGGGAACACGGGGATGTTTTCAAATATGGGGCTGACTGTGCTTTTCTTGGTTATAGGCTTATCCGTGCAATGCATCATCTCGTAGTCTTCGGAGCCCTTTGGGAACAACTCACAGGATGGCTCGTCGTCCCAAATGCCAGCTGTCGCACTCCTGGGTGCATCATAGAAGAGTGGGGGGCTGTGAGGTGAGACGTTCCCTTCCATCTCGAAACTCACTCGTTGTTGCTCACGAGTTTCAGCAGCCTCGGTTGCTACTTGTTGCTTCAATCCGGTGACTTCATCCTTGTTAATGCTAGGTGTTGTACCTTCAGCTTGAGCTTGAGCACCAATGCCATCATTTGCAGCTTTAGCATCATTCTCTTTTCCGCGACATTCGTCCATGATAGGTGCTTCGAAGGAGAAGTTGGGCTCACTGGTAGCTGTGACGGCGTCTCCAACATCGCGAAGGAGGGCAGCCATCCGGCTGCACTGCAATCCCTTTAAACACTGTCCAAACTTGCCTACAACATCATCCACCTCCGCTGCAAAAATACCCTTGTGCTTGTCGTAAAGCATTTGAAACTGAGTTGGTACCTACAACAAGCCAATTATTGTACATTTTAGTCACATGTGTGGATGTAAAAAAACACAAATGTGGGTGTGGCACATTAGAGGTATGGATGGAGCGAGAAAACAAGTAGGTATGCTACTGTGTTACTATGTATCAGATAAAGAGTGTGATTGTAGCAATTTACTGTCATGTATGTAGGTAGCAGATTTATGATATGGATGTAGCAAAACTATAACATGGATGAAGCAAAAACAGAAGGTAGTTGTAGCACACTAGACACATGGATGTAGCAAAAAAAGCCTAGTAGGTATGAACTTAAACCACATATGAAGCAAAAACAGAACATGGTTGTAGCACATCAAAATGAAGGATGCAGCAAAATAAATATACACTTGCAACTTGATATAACAAAAATAATGTGAAGCCTAAACAGGAAATGAAAAATGTACCCTTAGATCTTGCATGCTAGGGAATGATTGCTGCAGCCACTCGTTCAGCGATGATGATAGGTGTGGTTCAGCATCAACATTTTGTTGAGCCTCGTTTGATTGAGAGTTCTTTGCTTGATTTTCAGCACCTTGAACTTGGCTTCCTTGGCCACTAATTCCTTGGCCACTAGGTGCTTCAGCACCACCTCCCTGCCCACTAGCTGCTTCAGCACCAACTTCCTGTCCCACAAGTTGTGCTGCATAGGGGGTGTTGCACAAACTCCGGATCTAGGAAAACAAAACATGAGTGGCGGAAATAAGAAGGCTGCCATAAACTAATTGGAAAAGCAAAGATTGCTACATGCAAATTCAGTGAGCAAAAAACAGGGGGGTGTTAATACTCCATTGACAAAGGAAAATACATAGGCGGGATGTAGCAAAATTACATGGGTGTGTTTCCCGTAGAAAGGTTGGATAAGAGTGAGCTTGTTCTTGTTAACTTTATCCAGCCACTCAAAATCATTTTGGCAAACAAAACATATCCTCGGCACGGAATAATCAATAGCATGCTCATTTGGGAGGCCAGCCGGGATATCAACATGATCCATGTATATGATCTGCATGGGATGGAAAAAGGACATTAGCCAACAAAAAACATAAAAGTCATGAAGGTTTCATGCAGCAAAGGAAAAAAGATGGAGGTATTTCATAATGTTGCATTGCATACCGCTAACATGGGGAGGCATGAAGCAATCTGGAACTCTTTTTCTGCGTTTGCTTGCATCCTCTTCTTCTCTTGAAAGACTCCAACCTCCTCCATCGCTCGTGCCAACAAGTGCTCATCCCAAGCGAACTCATGCACCAAAGACATATCTTCCAAGGAAGCAAGATACTCAAGGTTCACCATATTGCCCGTGCCTGGGCACAAAACTGTTGCCAACGCAAGGAGTGCCCAAGTCCTATTTATCATATCCACGTCCTCCTCACTGCAACTAGTGAGCAACTTGACAACATGGGCAATTGGAGCCCTGTTCCCCTCCTTGTAAATGTTGCGAAGATCATGTTCATCACTCTTCTTTAGAAGCTTCACGGGTCTATCACCGGATGGCACGTTGAAAATCCTTTTCACCATAAGCTTGCTGAAGGTGATAGATTTGTTCTTGTGTTTGAACTCAGAGAGTACGTGATTCGTGTTCATCGCAACAAACTCAATGAGCTCATGGGGCACCTTGAAAGACCGGATGTCCAACAAGTCTCCAAACGGTCCCTCCCTTATGATTCTCTGTTTTTCCGGTGATATTTGCTTCCCAATCTGAGCCATCCTTTTTGAGTTAAACCTTGACTTAAAGCCACATAGATTGCCTTTATTCTTAATCTTCTTCTTAGCCTTCTTACTCCCCTCATTCTCACCAGAGTTACCTGCAACATCTACAAAAAAGGAAAAAACACAAGTCAATAAAAACATAAAACCATACCATCAGAAGCTAGGAAGAAACATACATGAACACCTAAAAAATTCTGACAAACGTATGAATTCAGGAATGTTGGGTTGCGCAGCAGAACGAGTAGTGATTCATTGGCAAAAAATATATATAGTGCATATCAGACCAAAGCACAAAATAAGACCAAAGTTATAGGGAGAACAAATAAGACCAGACAAAATAATGTACTTATATTTCTAGTGTTCTACTACAGAATGTTGTAGACTGAACAACATTAGTCAGCTCTTTCATGTAGATTGTGCCATTGACATTTTGCCTGCTCTTGCCTTATCGAATCCCAAATCCAACTTCCCACAAAAAGGTACATAATGCCAGCACGTGTATTTCCGTAACCAAACACCGGCTAATGATTAAGAAAATGAGTAAGGACCATTATCTGCCAAGCTTGATTCAAACTATATTCTCTCCCCAATCTACATTCAGACTGCTGCACTAAATTCACCAAACTTGTACAATTCGATTATACTGAAGTGTAGCTTCTCCTTTTTGCAATGTTTGAAATCTCAAAAATGTCACCATTGCAACAGAGAATCAGCGACGAGAATAATTTTGGACAGAAAGAACTTAATCATGCAACCCCGCTGGTTCTTATTACTAGCAATTCAAGCTCTTCTGTCAATGAAAATTAACCAGGGATATACTAGTGCAGTGGCACGGGGATTTTTCTTCTGGCCAACCACTGGGTAGGGCCTAAGCAAAACATCTAAGAACTTTTTGGCCAGGGGTTGGTTCAGATTTTTTATTGTTTCCGCAAGTCTGTTTCTAGAGTCATACCCAAATCCACCAATCTAATGAATCTTTTAGTAGTTGCTCGTATGACTGAAACAAGAATTTGCAATACTACACTGTGGACAAGCAAAAGCTACGACAGTTCTACGCCGGCACCAGATCAGATCGGCAACCATGATTCACCGCCGCGCCAACTCCCTCTGCCCGCGGGAACCCCACCCCCGGCCCCTGCCTCTGTCCGCGCGAACGCCACCCTGACTCCTCCCTGGACCCGCGGGAACGCCACCCCGCCGCCTCCCTCGACCGCGGAAACGCCATCCTCGTCCGCGCCGGTAACACGTGGCGCAACGGTGTCCTTGGATCAAAAAGAGATCGTACGCACGGGGCGCGACCGGCGCAACGGTTCGGCCGGCGCCCCGGCCACAAACACTTCCCTTATGCTGATGAGCGTGTTCGCCACAGGGCGGTGACCATGAGCCGCTCCACGGTTCACAACACTGCTCTTGTACTCGACAAGGAACGTCAACAAGTCAAACTTCATGGCGGAGTAGTCCCGCCGCCATGCCTGTTGGCCTCTGATCTTGATCACTACTGCCGCCAATGTAATGCATCAACTCGTCGATTACTTTTGGGTGCGAGCAACATGCGCGAGTTGGCTCAGTTTTTCTTCCGATGCCATGCCATGAGGGGCAACACGCACGTACAAAACTTGTGATGTATAGCTACCTACAGCCACCAATACAAAGCTATCGATTTCTTCTAGTGGCCATAACACACACGACACGAATGCGAGCCGAGGAGGAAGAGGAGCGCCTGAAGCAGTGTAGAGGAGAGTGGCAAGCAGAGAACGACCTTCTTGCTGAAGCACATCAATCATTAGGAAAATTTGCACCTGTCCATGGTAGAAGCATATAACACATAAGCAAAACCAGGCCTCGTAGTTTCTTCAAGGATTGGTTTAGGAAAATCACAAGCAAAGGAGGTGACGCACATGCATGGGGCTGGACGCTAGACCCCTACAGCTGCGGCAGCCCGCAAGGCCGGATGTTGTCCGGCGTGTAGACATGACGGCCGTAGAGATCCATCTTGCATGGACGCATCTAGTAGCGCGCCCGGGTGGAGATAGCTAGCACACAAAACTAGTTCTCTATAGCTATCAGAGAAGTGAGTTCCTGGTCAGGATTATGCTTTTCCACGTGCGCCAAACATATCGATGGTTCGAATCTACTAGGAGGGCTTTAACAGGCTTGAGCCCCCCCTCCAGTACTGTAAAAAGGTTTTTTACTACTAGTTTCAAGGCTCAATTCAGCCACTTACAAGCCCAACCCAACAGATATTTGCATGATACAGGCTTTGAGCCCATCCTTCAGTTTCTGTCTAGATTCGCCACTGGTTAGGATAGACCGGGATCAGAGAGGTCAGGGTATGGACTTCAGGGATTCAGAGATGGTTCATTTGCGTCGGCCTCTATAATCTCAAGGTTTATTTCAGACTTCACTCCTTGATGCATTGTAGAGCACCAAACGTACGTACTTGCTAGGCGACGATTTATAAGGCCGAGCCCTGTTGCAAATTAGTAGGCGCAGCGCAAGCGTAGCTGATCATTAACCACCATGACCATGGCCCATTCCTGCCACGGCTACGATCTTGTGCTGCTACGGTATCTCTTGGCCCTGCACCACCTCCTCCACTGCGTCCGCTTCGTCGCGGCGGTCGTCCTGGACCGCCTCGGCATCGCCTCGTTCGAAGGCGAGATGCTGCCCGGTGAGCCTTGGAGCGAGCTCGTCGACACTGCGCGAACCGTTCGTCTTCATGGACGGCGCCACAGTACAGACGACGGAGGGTTGCGCCGGCGGATGTGGAGGGAGCCGAGGACGACGACGGGAGCGTGGGCATCTGCGCGATTTGCTTGGCGGCGCTCGACGTGGGAGGGCAGCCCGTCGCGGAGTTGTGCAACTGCTCGCATGCGTTCCACGCCGCCTGCATCGACTCTTGGATCGGCAGCGGCGAGGCCGCCGGCACTTGCCCGTTGTGCCGCACCCCGACGGTACCAACAACGGCGTGGTGGAACGGTGGCGGCTACGCGGAGCGGCGGCGACGGCCTGTGAGGAGGAGAGACGGGGCCCGGGACGGCGCTATTTAAAAGCCAGGGGAGGGCGGCGGCTTGCGTAAAGGAGGGGGCAAGGCGAGGCGGAGTCGGAGTCGGGCACGGCGACGGTGGGCGACGTGCGGGCGGCGGACTCCGCTCGGGGTCGGGGACGAGCTGCGCGTTGGACTGGGCTGCGGCCTGGCTGGCGAGCTGGGCCGGCCCGGTCAGGTCGGTCCAAAAGTTTTTTTAAACATTTTCAAGAAGTAATAAAAACACAAAAAATATAATGAATAAAATCCTAAAAAATTCCAGAAAAAATCACATAATTATATGGCCTTATGTACGACATTGTGATCATTTTTCTGGCCTAAAATTAAAGTTTTGAAAATACATTTTTAGTACTAAGAAACTCCGCAATAAAATAAATAATCTTGCAAATAAAATATTCCAAAATTAAAAATTCAATTTTCAATATTTCTTTGCTGTTTTTGAAGAGAGGTTTCTTGCAGCGGACAACCCAGTATCTCGGAAGCATAGGCCACACACAATGCTTGCAACTGCTCCACCAACGCAAAGGCTTCAAAATGGTGGTGTTGGGGCACCTATGCCACGGCCTTCTGCCACTGGGAATGTCTCAGGACAGATGCAACATGTTAGGCTGCCGCCGCGACTTGTTGGTCAATACCCTACCATGCAGATGCATGGACACGCTGCCTGGCCTGGTCCTTCACAAAATATTCAAGTACCACCTTTGATGCAACAACAACTTCAATACTGGCTTCCAGGGATGCCCCTACCGCAAACAGTGAGTCGATGCCTGTGGTGTGACCATTCATTCAAACAAAAGAAGAATGACAACACAAGGACGGATGCTGCGGAAGCTGTTAGATTCATCCATGAGGATATTTTTTTAGTTTGTGGTGTTTCATCCAATGTATTGACTGACTTGCACTTGGAGTGCATGAATGAATTTTTGAATGAACAACACCAAACCATTTTTGTTAATTTGGATTCTTTTCAACGCGTTATGCTGCCAAAATTTCTAGCCATGACTTGTTCAAATTTTGACATTGTTTGTAAGAAACCTACAACTTTATGGTCTTTGTTGCAAATTTTTGGCCTTGTTTGTAAGAAAGCTAGAACTTTATGGTCTAAGTTGGCTCACCTTGTGCTGGTCCAGCCTGCTGCCTCGTCAGCAGGCATTTTTAGTTCTTTACTACCATCGCTTCCTATATGTTGTAGACGGTTGTCTTGATCTGAAAATCTTATTATTACTACTTTTTCTTAACTTGTGACTTTCCTCCTTCACACATAGTTTTATTAACTCTGTTGTTATATGTTGGCAGAGAGGTTGCTTGCAGCGGACAACCCAGTATCTCGGAAGCATAGGTCACACACAATGCTTGCAACTGCTCCACCAACGCAAAGGATTCAAAACGGCGGTGTTGGGGCACATGTGCCACGGCTTTCTGCCACCGGGAATGGCTCAGGACAGATGCAACATGTTAGGCTGCCGCCGCGACTTGTTGGTCAATACCCTACCATGCAGATGCATGGACACGCTGTCTGGCTTGGTCCTCCACAAAATATTCAAGTACCACCTTTGATGCAACAACAGCTTCAATACATGCTTCCAGGGATGCCCCTGCCGCAAACAGTGAGTCGATGCTTGTGATGTGACCATTCATTCAAACAAAAGAAGAATGACAACACAAGGACGGATGTTGCGGAAGCTGTTAGATTCATCCATGAGGATATTTTTTTAGTTTGTGGTGTTTCATCCAATGTATTGACTGACTTGCATTTGGAGTGCATGAATGAATTTTTGAATGAACAACACCAAACCATTTTTTTAATTTGGATTCTTTTCAACGCGTTATGCTGCCAAAATTTCTAGCCATGACTTGTTCAAATTTTGACATTGTTTGTAAGAAACCTACAACTTTATGGTCTTTGTTGCAAATTTTTGGCCTTGTCTGTAAGAAAGCTAGAACTTTATGGTCTAAGTTGGCTCACCTTGAGCCACGATGCATAAACTATAATTTTTTAATTTATAAAAATTACAGTGCAGCCATGTTCTATCGTTTCGGGTACAAAAAACTTTTTCGCTCGATCACGATGATGGGGAAGTAGATCGGCTGCCAAGGGGGAGAAGAGGAGGAGTCATTCAGCTTGGCGTTCCAGGAGAAGACGAAGGTGTAGCCGGCATAGACGACGACACTCCACTTGCACAAGGTAGCGGCGACCAGATCCGACGGAGAGCGCGCCGGCGGGGGTGTCGTGCTCTCTATCGCGTTCATGATAGGATGGGGCGACGGCTATGTTGGTTAACTCACCTGGCGGTAGCGGATGGAAGATTCTGTAAGTTTCATAAAATTCTCTTAAGTTTCATAAAACCCGGTCAACTTCTATGAATTTATATTTGCAAAAAAAAAATCTATGAATTTGTGTTAATCAGCTCACACTACTCATGTGCCATACTAGACTAGTAATTTGCACGTGCTTCGCACGTAAAACTTACAGTGCAATACCAAATTATCATACTATGTGGTAACTAAAATGGAATGTTAAAATTCTAGTGCAAAATCGCAATTATTTTTTGGAAACAGGCTCTTGAGGCGAATTGAAATCATTTAGTTTTCGAACTCAAAATGAAAATGTTGGAAGAAAAGAAAACATTATATCTAATGTACTCCCTCCGATCCATATTAATTGTTGCTGGTTTAGTATAACTTTGTATCATGTTAATTATCTGCTCCTAGTGTCATGCCAAAAGTTTCACTTATGTTTTCTTGTGCACTCAGCCCAAGTGTGTTCACAAATAGACTTACAACAGTCAGTTCAACCAAATAGAAAGAAATACTAACTGGTCTCCCCATTGTGCTGTGTTTATTTGCACGACTGTGTCCATTCTAACTGGTCTCCCCATTGTCATGCTCTTTTTGCATTTAAAAAGAAGAGGAGAAAATGCATGTATGATGCATGCATGCATGCAACAGTTGATGCTACGGTGCTGCTCCTACAATCTTGCTAGATAGATGTAGAAATCAATTTAAAGCTCTTTCTCCCAGTGCGTTGTTGTACCATAGTCACATGCGCGTACAGTAGCAATCTGGTTAGCTCCAGCTGTACGAAAGTTCTAGAGCTTTGGTCAGACCGTGGCTCACCGGCGAATCCTTGAAGTTCTGGCCGTAGGATTGACAAATCCAACGGCATGTGTGCTGCAACGATTTATTCAATTCAGAAACAATTAACGAGAGCCATCCGATGGTGAGGATCCAACGGTTCATATGGTCTATTACTCGTACACTATATAGTGGCATAGAAGATACATCTCTAGCGAATGCGGGCATGAGTCGTCTGCCTAGTCAGATGCCATGTTATATTGTCATATGAATCAACCTTAGTTTGGAGAAAATGATAAAATATGTACCAGGTCAGAACTAACGGGAAATGTGGTACTCCCTCCAATCCATATTACCTGTCTTAGATTTGATACAGATGTGGATCAGGTGAAGTAGTAAGATTTTTGTCACGCCTAGAGTTACCAATGGAATTTAATCATAAATAAAAACTCAATAATTTAATTTTGCAATTTTCCTTTTTACTAATATCTAAATAATTGGCAGTCTCCATTTTTATTTTTGGTGGTGCAATATTGTACATGCACTTGACCGTGCTATGGTGGCAATTGCTAGCATGAACCACTTCAGAACAAACGAGAGTCACTGTATAATACTCTAGTAGTTTAAATAATAACGAAATTATGGAACAATTATTGCACCATAACTAAGAAGTGCCTTATACATAAGAATGACAAATCAAAATAGACGAAGTATACCGAGTCGAAATGACGCACCACCGAAAGCACCATCACGCCTTCCTCGCCGTCGACAAAGAAGGCAACGGAACCGGTGTCGCTCCTGCACGACAACCATCGGCCCAGATCAAAGGCTGGCAAGGAGAGCCCCCCATTGGAAGGGATCTGGTCGAAGAAAAATTCGACACTGCGGCCATATAACACAAAGGCAAACGAACGCCGACCAAATACAAAATCTCACCGCTAACCGGCGAGAAGAGCGGACCTCCAACGCGTCGACGGCCGAATCGCTGGGATGGGGAACGAGTTGAGGTAGAGATATTCGCCATGCCTCTACCTCCACTATCCAAACGCCAGCGCTCGAAACCCTAAATCCTACCCTATGCACAAGCCCAACACGAGGCGCCGCGATTCCCCACCCCTCCCGTCGCCGAAGCGACCGCCGGCAGTTTCGCCCCTTACAGGAAGGGGAAAGCGAAGCGAAACCGGTTAACTAGTTCTTTTTAAATATGATCACATGCAGTTCTTCGACATGGTTGGGGAAAATATTTCTTAAATATGAGTAACATCATTCATGTGATTGATTGTATGTTAGTAATAGGTATGGTAATCATCTATCCATTGAGTATAGATTAAGATTCAACGCTTTCCCCCGCAAAAAAAAGAGATTCAACGCGTTGAAGAATTGCACAGAGCACCATAGAGTGGCCACAAGACCACACGTGGACGCTCGCAAATTAGATAAGCTGCCGAAAGATGTGAAAAGGGCAGAAGGAAACGGAGTCCCTGACGAAGCTGGCCTATGGAGTATGGTCGTGGTATACATGCGAACGTTGCCGGCCGGGCGCCAAACCTGTGTGACATCGCACGCACGACATGCCAAACCTAAGCTCGGATCATGCTAAACTTGTGAGTACTCTGTGCAGCACGCGGTTTGCCCCAACCGGAAACAGGACGGTGTTCCAGCCACCTGTTTCCTTTCACCAAATCATCCAACGCGCACGTGTCCAGACGACGGAACACCCTCAAATCCTGTTCGCGGTTGGCGTGCCGAGAGAGAGAGGACAGTGGAGAGAGGAGTCACAGTGACCCCGCACCACACTGATGGACACGCGGAGCCGTGAGCCCGCGACATGAGAGATGAGAGCCGGCCGGTCAGCCCGCGACGACGCTGCCCACACGAAATCCTCGAGCGCGCGACAGCCACGCCGCAACGGCACGCCCTTTCCGGTCCATTTCCCGGACCCCGGTCGACACCACGCGCGCGCACCTCGCCGGACACGATAAAACAAGCCGCTTTTCCCTTCTCTTCAGCGTATACACGCGCCGCTGGTGTACCAACTCGCGTTTTGCCTTCTGAAGCCTTCTGAAGCCGAGACGCCACCTGGTTGGCTCGCTGCTGCCCGTTGCGCTCCGGCGGCAGCCAAGCCAAGTGCTCTCGCCCGCCCGCGCGTGCGCGATGACCTTCCCGCTGGTGTGCTACTGCAACGCGGTGCCCCGGCCCATCGCCGCCGTGTTCAGGTTCCTCCACGCCACCGCGCTGGCCTTCGTGCTCATCCTCTGCCTCCTCGGCCTCTACGAGTTCCCCTACACCCCCGAGGAGCACGCGGCGCTCATCAGCGGCCCTCGCCGCCGTCCCAACCGGGACGGCGCGCTTCCGGAGACGGTGAAGCGGCGGCTGCCCCCCGTCGAGTTCGCCGCGCACCTGGCGGAGCGGTCCCTATCGTCGACGTCTAAGAGGCCGGGTCGCCACGAGGACGAGGAGGAGGACGACGGCGGCGACGCGAGCACGTGCAGGGTGTGCCTGGAGCGGCTGGAGCCGACGGACGAGGTGCGGCCGCTGGGCAACTGCGCCCACGCCTTCCACAGAGGCTGCATCGACCGGTGGATCGACGTCGGCGAGGCGACGTGCCCGCTGTGCCGGTCCAGCCTGCTGCCTCGTCAGCGCGGGGGGCTGCTCGCCAGTGCCAGGGCCCGGTTCAGCGGCTAGTTCTCCATCCGTACCTGCACGAGGGGCACTTTTGTCATTTCAGCGGCGATGGTACTTGGTGCAGCAGGCCAATCGCGGGCTGTTCGCGATCAGGACGACTAACCACCGAGCAGTACCTGTGCTAATCAATGGGCACGCACGAAATTATTTGACCAACTCCTGGTGAGAAAATATATGGAGCAGTACCGTCCGTGTTTAGGGAAGAGATCGGATCAGTGATCACAATAAAAGATTGGCCCATTGAGAATTTGAGATGGGCTGGCAATGTGTCCTGCGTGTCCGTCAAGTCCAGTCCAGTCCAGTGCACTGTTCTATCTTCTGGAATTGTTGGGTACGAAGCTGCATCCGTGTTGACACGTTGTTATCGATGATTTAATTTCTTAACGTTGCTCGGCTTCAACTGCATGGAATCGACGTGTAACTAATCATCGTTATCTTCCCCGCAAGAAAAGAGACAATCATCATTATATTCACAAACAAAAATGCTACACCTACGAAGAAAACCTACAAACTCTTATGTAAATTTCCTAACTATAATCTCTCCGCCCCCTGATTTCAACTGGGTGGGTCCCCACCCCCTTATTTCTTTCAACCGAAGCCTTTACATAAGTTACGTATGAATCAGTACGTAGGTCTAGCATTGTTGATTCACGAATATAGGGCGTTGCCTGGATCGGATTTGTAGGCTGGATCGGCGACCCTTGGTGTTGCCTGGTATTTCTCTTTTGCATCCTTCAGATGCTTTTTGTTTGGTCCTTTTTGTTTTTCTTTTTCTTTTCGTAGTTTCTTTGTTTCAATTTTCTTTGTCTGGACAATCTGTTCCGTTATGACTGTAACTAGATCATGATTGGCGCGCGTTGCTGCGCCCGTCTCTTTTTTCGATGAACCAATATGAGTTCCCATAGAAGGGTCTCAAAGATGGACATGATATTCTGTTAAAATTTGACTGCATGAATAGTTGAAAATCGGTTTACTACTTGGAATCAACATAATTTAGATCTATCTTTCAACCAACTAAATCTTATAGAAGATCCAAGCACTCGGAAAGTAGCCCAGCGCCAAAATTAGGATAATACAGAGTAGTAATACCCTAGTATGGCATACGACATGTACATCAGAGTAGCAATATGTGCAAACCATGCCAAAATAGAGTAACCCAAACTATAGTTCAGATGCCATAAGATAAAATTTTGCATTGAGTAAACAGGAAGATCCTAGGTAACTAAGTATTTCTAAGTGTACATAACCATGGAACCAAGCTGTTAGTTGATATCTTTTCTTGTTATGTAAGATCCACAAGAAGATATTGCAATCACCACACAAAGTACATGGTATGATCAAACAAGAAAGAAAGCTCCTTATAACCTCCAAAACCTAAGATGACATAAGTAGTAGAGAGGTGACTTGCTGGTTACTGCACTGGGCATCTTGTTTTCATAATACTTAGCATCACACTGTGAACCCTCTGGCACCAAAGCTAACCATCATTTAAAGAACAAATCCTACAGGGTTGGCATTAGGCTCATACACAAAACTTGACCTATAATCACCAATAGTTGGAAAAGCCAATCGACCAAATAAAACATATCTTGAAAGGCTACATCATATGTAAGCAGAATAATAGAAGTTAAGAAGTAATTTTAGAAAACAAAATTATAAGGGGTGGAGGTGTTGGTTGTGACCTGAGGAATCAAATCTCTCCTTGTATATTCTCCAGTACCGTGCCCAACTCCCAATTAAACAACACACAAGTAGAGTTGATGGTTAGCGTATAAAGAAACCAAAGCAATAGGCATTCCATTGTATAATAAGGTGCCGTTAGATGTGAACGACCATGATACGTAGCTGATTAGGCAGAAGGGTAATATAGAAGGAATCAATTTCAGTTGATTATTATGTACATGAATAGCAGGTAAGCATTATCTTTGGTAACCAGATAACCTATAAGGGCATTTGTATTCTCTTCGCTGAGAGACAACTGTATCCGGCTGTGGCATCACGCAATGGTCCTGAATTAAGCATTCATGTTATTTTTATCTAATATGGGCCGAGCGATTTCATTTACATGTTGCACCATGCATTTAAGGAAAAAATGTCGACATAATTATTTGGCTTTCCTCATGTATGTATAAAGAAATTGTCCACATAATTATTTGGCTTTCCAAATGTATAGATAAAAAAATTGTCCACATAATAATCCGGCTTCCCTCATTTATGGATAAAGAAATTTTCCACATAATTATTTGGCTTTCCTCATGTATGGATAAAGAAATTGTCCACATAATTATTCGGCTTTCCTCATGTATGGATAAAAGAAGAAGATGTTGAGGTTTCACACCCTTCTAGAACAGCATGGTAACACTTTTTGCGCTTTTTTTTGTATAACTCTAAGTAATCTGTCCAACAACAGTAAATATCCTAACTTAGAAACACGTAATCTAAGCAGTCATACACTATACAAAAAATGGATGGTAAAAGATAAGGTCTAGCAGTGCACCTGAAGTAATTACCTGCTCTAGAAACCATTGGAGATATGAGCTGAGAATTCCTGAAATAAAAAAATGCGACATCCAGTCTCCAAGATCCGCCTGAATCAATTGAGCATAAGCCAGTATGAACAACACCTGTACAAATTTTTGATTGAGAGGAAATTAGCACAATGTAATCCTGTGGTGGAAGGAATCATTATATGAATGGGGAAAAAATGAAGATTATAGGGGAACCTAGCAGAGCACCATGTTGAATTGTTGATGGATGTTTTGTCGCCGGATTGAAAAAGGTTAGCGAGGAAGCATATATACACGGCAGCTGAAGGATGGGAAAACAGAGAGGCAGACATCCATTAATCAACGCCGGCGAGAGAGAGACATCATCCAACATGAATGCCTGAAGAGAAACTGAAGAGTAATTGTTTGCCTTCAATTCCCGGCGGAACAGTTTCGCTCACGAACATACGAACAGCGAGACGAGATTGGCATGAACGTGAATTGGCGTGCGGTCCGGAGGCCTGAATCATTCCAATCCCGCAGAGCCGTACGCCGTATCCCCTGGGCTAGGTCGCCATCTTCACTGACATCTCCAGCGCCTCCTGTTAGCTCGCATTCAGAGAAAAAAAAATAGAGATGATGATGGGTTTGACTGAAAGATGGAGCACTGGGGTTTTGAAATTTTTGTCCGCAAAATGTGTGTACCTGTGTGCCAACCTACCTCTTGTTTTCTAAATCAACCTTGTTGCCCACTAACGCCATCACCAAACCTGGGTTCCCTGTTTGGACATGTGCATATATAAAAATCTAAGCACTGACATACAGATGACTTCCACCGGCAAAAGGTAGAGTGTTCTTTGGATCCAACTGAAGCAGTGCGACAAGATGGAAGTACAGAAACATGTTCAGTTATACCTAGTCTTTGAAGCTCGTCAACCCACCTCTTCGTTGCTCGGATGTAAGAGTCCTGACGCCCACACAGAAAAAATCAAACAGATTAACGTGAACAGAAAGCAGGCGATCAACTCATCCGGCACATATTCAGAGAATATCGCTAAACGAAGTACCGAGGAGAAGAGAAGATCTCTCTCACCGTGCTAGTGATGTCGTAGACTTACTACGGCGGTGGCGCCGCGGCGGAGCATGGGGGCGAGGTTGTGGTAGCGCTACTGGCCGGTCCAACAGTCCAACCCTCGCTCACGTACTGGACTGCATCGGCTGGACCTGGATCCCGCTCCTCCGGCTGATCCCAGCGCACGCATCGACTTGCTCGATCTCGCACCTGCGATGGATCCAATGGAGCGATGCACACCGGCCGCTCCTTTGTCGCTCCGGCTCCTACGCCTCGCAAGCCTAGCAGACCTTTTTTTAGCGTTGGAAATGGGCTGGCGGCTGGCGGACGGCCCAATGCACCACAGGCGTCCGTTTTGGCCCGTGGAGCAGCAGCCCACAGGACAGCTGGGCTAGATTAGCCACACCGCGAAACAGATTGTTTTTCACAATAAATCTGACGGCCAGGAACTTCGAGATCAATAAAACGGACGGCTGAAAATCCAAATCGCTGTGAGGGCAAGGATTAGCTGCGGTTATACTGTCCTTAATGAAACCTAGCTCCTATTTTTGGGAGGCGTATGAAAAAAGATATAGTGTAAGCTGATGATTAAAGTTAGAAAATCTAATGGAAGATCATTTTTGGAACCTAGGTACTACAGAAATCCACTTTCTAATATTTCAAGAAACAAAAATCCACTTTCTAACACTTAGTAAAAAAATAGTTCCTCCATTCGAATTTATTAGAGCATTTAACCGAACGTCTTAAGCCCGTCTCAAACACTCGGGCGAGCAGACCGGTCACAAAAAACCAACCCACCAAAGCGTCTTAAACCGGTCTCAAACGCCTGGGCTGCCCACCGCCCCTCATATTTAGCCCAAATGAAGGGCGGACATGGGGCGACCCAGGTACGTCAGCGTGAGTTCGCCACATCATCCCGGCCCACCACCGATCCCATGATTGTCGCACAAAAACCCCAAATCTACCCCCTCTCCGAACCCTAGCTCACTCATTCTCCTCTCTCGCTCCATCCGCACTCTCTCCTGTCTGATTTCGATCAAATACGGGATATGTCAAGCCTCGACAGCCACTTCGGCTCCGACCTCGTCATCGAGGAGGAGCTGGCCCTCTGCATTCCGTTTGAGCGGTCGAAGGTGGACACCAGGGGCAGCTCCGGATCTGCTTTGTAGCCGCTCCCGCGCCAACAGTGCCACCCAGTTCCTCGCTAAAGGGAGCCCACCCGCTCCCTTGCGTGGCTCGAAAGGCGTCGCACCGCCAGGCGAGGAATGCTCACACTAGAGCCTAGATGGAAACTGACACCAAGACATGAGAGGAGGCCTCCGGACATAATCACTTCATCAAACCCGGCTCCCCTTGAGAGCACGAAATCGTCACACAAGGAGAAGAAGCTGCCGTCCGCGAAACCCACCTGACAACCAGCATTGTGGGATCTTGCTCACAAGACAGAGCATCCAAGAAGAGAACGACGCTAGAGCGCCGCCACTACCCGGTCAAGCAAATGCAGGACCAAGGTTATCACCGAGAGCCCCGGGTGGGGGACAACCCACGATGACACCTTGGGAAAACAGCAACTTCTAAACCATATGTTTAACGCCCGTTTCGTCCGGGAAAAGAAGCTTTTCCACCGTGTGTTAACGGCTGGTGCTCTGTAATAATATAATGCGAGCCTAATGCTGCCCCGAGCACGCCGACGGCCGCGCAATCATCTCAGCCCGATCGAGTTTGCTCGGAAACACAAAAGAACTCCTTGCTCCAGAGGCCCCGTGTCCTTCCTCCTCCAAGTGGACAAAGTCACTGAAGCTGACAACAAAACCTGCATGTACTGCATGTGCGCAGTAGATTTTCCAGATCAGAACCAAGAGGGTTCCGAATATCACAAGAGGTGAGTGCTGAATCTCTTGGGATCATCGCATCGGCTCTGATGAAATTTTCAGCGACCTTTGTACCTCAGGTGTGCCGCAGTGGACAGTAGCAGTAGCACTACGTACCGTCAGGATAACTGCATCCGACAATGAATTCAATCAACTGCAAGGACGTGGTATATCTAGAGCAAAAATCATGAGCAATGCCTTAGAAATGACCAATCCGCGTGAGATCCCTACTCGGCTAATCCCTGCTTGGCACCGCACTCTGCCGCACGATGTTCTGAATGAAGAACGTGCTCTGTTCTTCCGTCTGTCACTCTGTCAGGCATACAACCTGTGGCAGGTTACTTGTTATCTTTCTCTCTCGGAAATCAGAACGTTCCATTGCACACATAGGTACATAGCGCAAAGATGATCACGCTGTGCCGGTAGAGTTTCCTAGAAAAGGCCTCTTTTGTTCTTTGACAAACGGCAGAGCTCGCTACACCGGCATGAATGGCTACTCCTTTGGAGAGGCCAAGAACCTTGGTCACCAACCCATGTCTCGCAAGTGGCAACGCTTTCCTGCCCCCTCATCACCGGGGCTAATCAACAGCCCTACAAGGCGCGTGTCGACTGTCCCACCGAATTGACACCGCTCCCCTGCGTACATTTTCGCCCGTTGCACGTAATAATACACCGCACCATCATCATCCTCCCCATCGACTTTGATCGGGCGTCCTTCCTAGCCATGTTGTTACCTCGTGCCCATGCTTCACTCGCAAGCCACAGCTCCCACAAGAGAACAATGCCAACGGGCCTGCTCTCGACGCCATGCATTGCAAAGAAGCTCTGCTTTGCGCGTCGCCATCATGCTCGCTTTCGCCCCTCCAACAAAAATGTCCCCATGCTGCCCGCTCCTCCTATTATTTCCAGCAATGCCGACCGCCGGCCTGAGTCGCGAGGCTCTCCCCGTGCTGCTGCTGATGCTCGCCGCGGCCGTTGTCGCGCTCGCGTGGCCGTGCGGCGCGCTGCAGCTGCAGGACGCCGCCCTCATCGACGACGTCATCATGGAGGCCGCGGAGGAGTGCTACAACGGGAAGCACCGGCGGACGGGCGTCACGTACCCGCTCTCGCTCCCGGCCAGCCTGTCCGCCGTCGACGGCAGCGTGTCGCGGTTCCGCTCCGGCAGCCTCAGCCGGCACGGCGTCCGTCTCTTCGGCGAGTTCTCCGTGCCCCGGGGGCTCGTCGTGCCCGGCCGTGCTGCCGGCGCGCACCTCCTCGCCGTCCGCGTCAATATGGGCAACCTCTCGGCCGTCTACGACGAGCACGCGGCGAGAGGCGGCGGCTACCGCATCGCGTCGCCGGTGCTCGGGCTCATGTTCTACGGCCTGGACCCGCGCGACGGCACGGCGCCGCTCCAGGTCCGCGTCACGGGCGCGGCCATCCGCGTCAACTTCTCCATGGCGGTCCCGGCGCTCCAGCCAGGGGCCGTGCCGCTCTGCATGGCGGTGTGGCTCAACGGCAGCGTCGCCGTGACGGACGTGCAGGCCGGGACCAACACCTGCCACCTGAGGGACCAAGGCCACGTCGCGCTCGTCCTGGGCGGCGTAGGCGACGGCGACGCGGTGGCGGAGGACGGGGAGGTGAGCAAGTGGAAGCTGGCGTTGTTCGGCGCGGCGCTGGGCGCGGGCGGCACGGTGCTGCTGGGGCTCGTCCTCGTCGCGATGCTGAGCGTCCAGCGGCGCAAATCGGAGATGGCGGAGATGGAGCGGCGGGCGTACGAGGAGGAGGCGCTGCGCGTGGCCATGGTCGGCCACGTCCGTGCGCCGTCAGCGTGCGGGTCGCGCACCACGCCGGACGAGCTGGAGAACGAGTACCGTGCCACCTTGTGACACAAACAAGTGCACATTTGGAACAAAGGAATAGTAGCATTTGAATTTTTATCCTACAATATTCTTTATGTACTATGTTATAATACTTTATTTATTACGAAAAATAATCGATGTAAACTGTGAAGTAGCTGTAACTTGATCCAGAGATGCATGATTACCACGATCGTTCATTTTAGTTACATTACATTGTTATAGGCGGGGGGTTGCTAACTTTAGCCTCTAAATTTCGTTGTAACTAGCTAACAAATGTTCAAAATAGTGCATATCACTCACTTTGTTGGTGAGACGGTGACTTAGAGCATCTCCAATAGATCCAAATGTAAAAATAACTAACTTTCGGACCGTCTGGGGCAAAAAACGCTGCTCCAACAGACGGTCCATATGCAAAAAAAATTGAACCGCGGCCTCCCCGTGATGTAAAATGCAACACCTTGCGATGCAAATATGCATCACGAGATGCATCTGGTCCAAAACTAGCCGCCGTCCGCGAACGCCCAACCGCCACTTCATTTCCGTTCCCGCCCGCGCCCGTCCGCGACACCGCCGGCCGGAATCTGCCGCCGCGACCGCCCAAAACCTCGCCGTCGGCGCCGCCACCACCCCGCATCCCCTCCGCCGCCGTAGCCCTCCGTCCCCGTCGCCGCCCGTCCGCCGCAGAATCGAGTGGTAGCCGGCGCGGGATTCGGCCCCTCCGGCGGTCCGGCTGCCGCGGTAGGCCTTCGCCGGGTCTTTTAGGCTGCCGCCGACCTCCTCCCTTCGGCCGTGAGCCTGTCCACGGTCGTTGCGCTGGCCGCACGACCGCCTCCCCGCCGCCCTCCGCCCGGCTGCCGAACTAGTCTTCGCCGCCCGCCGAGCTCCTCTTGGCCGGCCTCCAACCTCATTTCTTATCACCGCCGCCGTCCGGAGCCGACCGCAGCCGTCCGCAGACGTCAACAGCAGCCAATCCAACCGGCGGCCATCTTCTTCCACCACGGGCACAAGGTATTCGACGGAATTCCCCATTGTAGATTCATTATTTGTTTGTTCAAAACTATGTTGTATTTGTGTTGCATTGCATCTCTTGGATCCGAAGAACTATGTAATAATTTGGTATTGTGGACATGATTTTTTTATATGTTATTTTCAAATATTTACGGCTGTACAGTGGTTGGACAACGGCTGAACAGCAGCCGGGCGGCTGCTGGCAGGTTTTTGGACCATCTATTGGAGTTGCTCTTTTGGACCATCTATTGGAGTTGACCTTTTTTCGGAGCTCCAAAACACACTTTTTGATGGTCCAAAATTTACATCTTCTGTTTTGGACCGTTGTAATTTGAACCATCTATTGGAGATGCTCTTAGAAGTTGGAGCCAAAAACCGTTTTATGACTCAATTTTCACTAAATCGAATGACCTTCTGTCCTCTCGCAGCTAATCAAGTTGAATCTAATTGATTGGTTACCAAAACTAGCAGCCTAACGTCGTAGTGTTACATTAGGAAAGCCTTTAAATCTCAGATTATTGTACAACTGTCTTCTGTCAAACTTTATTCTATAGCCTGTTACTCAAATAACATCACATGAATACAATACATTGGTCCGTAAATTAAGCAAAAGCTAGTTAGATACACAATTTTTTCATAAAACCACCAGGCTACCACGATACGTAAGGCTCAATGTTCTTGATCTTTAACTATACACTAGATGACCAGTTGCGCCAAATGGCGCAAAGACCCGTTTAAAACCATGTTCGTGTTGAAAACATTTGCATTTTTTTCAATAACTATATATTTGAGTACATTTGATAAGAACTTATACCCCTATATATAAAGTTAATTAAATGCAAATACGTTCTTAAGGTAATAATGCCACAAATTAGATCATCGGTAGGTCAACATAGTTGAGTGCGATTAGGAACTCCGAGTAGCAGTAAACTTGCATTAAAAAAGGAGTAAACACAAGTGACACAATAAAATGTACTTAATACATGAACTTGTAGAGAGTAGCAGTAAACTTGCATTAAAAAAGGAGTAAACACAAGTGACATAATAAAATGTACTTAATACATGAACTTGTAGAGAGTAGCAGTAAACTTGCATTAAAAAAGGAGTAAACACAAGTGACACAATAAGATGTACTTAATACATGAACTTGTGAACATTGGCTACAGGAGAAGTTAATAGAAATAGTGGTCAATTACATCATGTAATTTGGTTCTATACTCTTTTATGTATATGTCCTGAATGCTACCCCTTTGTGATCAACTCTTTGTCCTCCGAATCGAATGGCACAGCTACTACCCCTTGTGGAAAAAGAAAGGGTTCTGTAATACCCATAAATGTAAAAGGAAAACATCATGTGATGCATCTCAACCTGCGCAAAACAATGTAAAAACCATACATGTTATCTACATACCCTCATTGTCTAGCGTACAAAAGAATTGACAATTAGCAAGAAAGAAGCATGCCACTTTACATGGAACAAAAAAAATGATTATTATGGTGAGCGCAGAATAACATGAAGTTGTCATGTGCAGCCAACAACTGCAGCTATCTGTATAAGCTACTGCTACTTTACAATCTATATTGACAGGAATATTTGTGAAGTCATACAAATCTATCTTAAGTGAAAACATGCTTATAAGACATCCTTAATTCTCTCTGTTGTTCAGTGCCCTTTTGATGTCACTTTATTCATATGGCAAGTATGGGTTTAATCATCAGTAGACGGAAACTTTGTGTGAATCAAAATACCAAGTTTAGTATGGAAACTATAGTTTCTCCATGTCATTATTTCAAGACAAAGCACGTTATTCACACCCACTTAGAATCATAATTTCCAGTAAACTTTCCATACAGCAATATCAATAAAAAGGCTTCTGTTCTTTACCTTTGATAGAAGAAGCAACTGGCTGAGGCTGCCCTAGCATGAGGTCAAACTGTCGATTGCAGAGCAATAAATAAAATATCACAACTAACGTGGAAATACGTAGAGAGACAACCCGAGAAATTTTTTCAGGTGCAGCACACACTCCTGAAACCAGACGGAACATGCCGTGCAACCCCCGCCAACACCTTCAGAAAATCCATAATAATCCTAATGTATGACCAAAAAGAGAACAAAAATTGGGAAGGTTAACTAAGGTACTGTATTGATGATTGCATTAGAAAAAATAAGAAAAAGATGTACTTCTATGTGGCACAATAAATGGTGCCGAGCAAATAAACTGTACATTTAGCTTTCCTGTTCGACCACACAGAAAATAGGACAGCCCAAAACCGAAGTACTAAATTAGTCTCTATGTGTGAAGGCTGGAAGCTATATTCTGTTTAGTGATAGATTACCCATCAAAGCAAAAGTAATTCAAGATTTTCAATGGTATTCCATAAATGCAGATGAATAAGACTCGATATTAAGTATACGACTTTGTCCTTTCTGTACATACCAATAAGAAAAGCTAGAGAAATTAAAAAAAATCATCTCATACTACATTTCCTGCCGGTGAGCTTGTCAATCAAGCTGCCGGTGAGCTTGTCAATCAAGCTGAGGTGAAAAAATATTCAGAGGTCCACCAGGCAGTAACCCATAATGCTTTTTTTTATAGCTAGCAAAGTGAACCATATAGTAGATGGGAAACAATATAATAAAGGCCAAATAAAGCAATAATCCATTCATTATGTCGTAGCCAAAAAGAATAAATAAAATAGTATGTAAAAAACCAAATTAAAAACAGAGAAAAGAACAACAAATAGAAAATGGGAGGAGATAGAACAAGCAAATCTAAATCTAAGAAAATGAGAGCATACCAGGCAAAATGACAGTAGAGCAAATGTGCGCAGAAAAAAAACAAAAGGGGAGTTGAAATACCCACGGATGGGTTGGAGACGGCAAGGTCATCGAGAAGTACGCCTAGCTCTCGCGAAAATGTGAAAAATTTGGAAGCATGAGCATCAAATCAGGTATTTCTACTTGCTCCCAAGCTGAACACCAGAACATCCAGAAAACTATAAATTAATTGAGCAGGACAACTTCATCTCAAATTAGATGTTAGACATATATCCTGTTTTTGACATGGCTAACTGCTAAAAGATCCACATGTTCGCGTAGTACAAATTCAGTTTATGGCAATATAACAGATCAAGTGCCTAAAATAATTAGCTTGGATCATCTTCGGCAATATTCTAACAAATAAGGTTATGACCATTCCTTGTCACCCATAGCACAAACCCTCTGACTTTCAACTCAGCTACAAGATCACCCCATGAACCTTCTGATCTCTTGGGAACATCATATTTAAAGAGAGTTTATTAATTAACTACATAAAGCATAGGTATGGATAGTACTTAGAAGCTCTCTTGCTCCTATTAAGAACTTAAAAGGTCCTTTCTTTTCTTTTCTCGACAATACGTGTTGGGAGACCAGCTCATGAACAGAAAGCATTCCAGCGAGGATGCACATACTTAATATGGTTTGGCTCATAACATAGTTGAAATTCGTTGTCTCAATAGTGCTTCACATTAATTTTGGTAGAAACATATTTCACATTAATTTTAATTAAGAGGAGCATGGGCATTTCCTCAATGAGATGGCAGATGCAAGCAATTGTGATCAGCAGAAAAGGCTAAATCGTCAGGGTGCCAACGACATAGATCAATGGAATAAATGCTCACAAATGAAATGACAGTGAAGGGGATATGAATCTTGACTCTGGGTTGAACAAAGTAAATGGGATAAGCTTACCTTGCCGCAGAGACGACCGACGCCCAACTTCAAGAAAAAAGGCGAGTGCGCCAAGCAAAATCTGCAAGGGAAATCTTAATTCAGACATGGTATCACCTGGACATAGCAAGACATCATCCGGATGTCTAAAATGCACCTCACCTGCTGGAATCATCCTCGCCTCAATGAAAGAAATATAGCCCAGTTTGACCCTGAATATGAAGCAAAAAGACATAATGAGACATGCCGAACCTGCAATGAATGAATGAATTGTCTGAACCTACACTGGATAGCTCATGTCTTGACTGTCGCTCACGCTCTTGTCCAGCTTGCTACACCGTGCATAGTGCTCACTGGCGCTCGCCATCTCCCAGCCGGCGAGCCTTCTTGCTAAGGCATCAATAACATGTATGCATTTTTCTCCAATTCCACAGATACGAAGAAGGCATTGCAGTGATACAATTTTCCAAACATTCGAGACAATATAGAAATGGGGGAAAAAACTTCTATCATTACATTCAGGAATAATTTCAGCAGAGAAATGTCAATTTGGCAAAAACTCTGTTAAATTCTTGTTTTCCACTACAGCTAAAAGTACTCATATTTGCTTAATATGGTATAGACAGACCAAAACATCCACAAAAACTGTACAAAGAAGCAATGCATCAACCACTTGGCTTGCACAACCTAGAGAAGAACACACACAACAATTCTCAAGACTAAATAAGATAAACAGTGACATTAAAAAACTGAGATGATTCACACCAGTCGCCAGTAAGGAGCTGAGGCGGCAACTAAACTTCTTTTCACTACATCTGAAGTGACATTTATTTTCTTAATGGGATATATGGAAAACAAAGGTTTGTCTGCAGAGATGTGTGGTTTATCTGTACCAATTTGTGCCTAATGAAATAGTAGATTATTTGAAGGATATATGTTCAGATTTAGTACACTGGAACAGTATAGAGAACACACCTATAGTTTCTGGAGAAAGACCATATAAATGGACTGCAGACGACAGTCTACCACAACAATTATGGGATGTGCATTCGTATACAGTATATACATTAGTACTGAATCAACTGTATTGCAAATCAATAATAATACTGAATCAACTCATGAGCTATACTGAATCAACTCATGAACGTGGCTATAGAAAGTGTGACTGAAAATCCCTGCTTAGGGAACTCAGTCAGCATATAATGTCTTGGCTAAGTATACACGTATCTTCTGATATCCAATCAATCCAATGGGCTACGCAAGATTAATCCAAACTCAGGCTTATTTATTATTTATTCAAATGGTGTTACAAAGAAGCGACAACCAACTAAGGAAGCGGAAGCGGATGCTGACAGAGATGACAGACCCAAGTCTGGGAAGGATGACAGTCGGATAGATATCTCATCTCTGCTTCTGCTCATCTCTGTTTATTAAGATGCGACAACATATGTATATATATGATGTGCACCCAACTCTGTCTTGAGCATTGCCTGCTGCTGAACCTGCACATGAAAAAACTGACAAATGTTCTTATTTTTGTTCTGCCTTATGCAACAGGTCCGATGAACCTACAACTCAGTAAGTAGGTTATGGAAAGAAATATGGGGAATGATGGGGGAAAAGGTTGCAGCTAACCTGGAAGGGACACCGTGTCACCACCAAAAAGAGAGGCTATTTGTACAGCAACACAACTCGGTGTAGGAATCAACGGTCACCCAAACACTAATCATATATATTACCTGTTTTCCTGCAATTGTTAAGATCAAAATCAGCATCTGTTAACTAATGCAGAGCGTGAATTTCTCTGCAGACAAAAAAGGCTTTGTAGATTCAGTATAGCTGACACAAACAAAATGCATTACCTGTTTTCTTCAAGAATCCGTGACTGAAAGCTGTGGAGAGCAAATTGCAAAATATGAGCATTAGTATCACAGAAATTCAATGGAACTTCAACAAGACCAGGGCTTGCTTTTCACACTATTGAACGCTCACGTCTTTCATATTTGATCCACCTTTCAGCTGGGCAAAACAACAAACAGGTGGGGGCACAATATCTATTTATGCTCAGAAAAGAAATTACCAAATATCCAGACACGAGGGCGTGCGTGAGAGGACGGGGGCGAGGACGCGCGGACTGATCGCTCGGGTGGATGGACGGCAGCGCGAAAGCCGGACGGAGCCGGCCGTCTCTACGGCCCACGCTCCTCCTGCCGACGCTGGCGCCGTGGACCACCGCTGCGGCTCGAGCTCCTCCCGGGGTCGCCGCTGCACGCGTGGAGATGGAGGCGGGGTGCAGCCTCCCGTGCATCGTGCCCGAGCCCCAGCCTCCTCGCAGATCCAGGAACGGATCGAGCCGCCGCCAACCGCCAGGTCGCGCCCGACCTTGCCGGCGCAGGCCGACACCGGCCGCCACACCTCCCTCCCCTCTTTCCTCTCTCTTTCTCCCTCCTCCCCTCTCCTTCCTTCTCTCTCTCCCTCTCATCTTCTCTCTCTGCTAGGGTTCGTGCGGGAGGAGGGGATTGGGGAGGCTAGGGTGGGGGCTGGGGATGGGCGGTGGCTGTTGATGACGAGACGCCGCCGCGCATGAAGAGGAGAGGAAGGCGACGCGAGGAGCTGCGCCAGCCGGCGGGGGAGACGGGCGGCCGAGAGGGAGGGGGGAAGCAGCGGCGGCGGCGGCATGGAGGAGAGGAGCGGGATGGGAAGAGACGAGGAAGAGAAAGGGGGTGACGAGGGAGATATTTCTGCAGCTGCCTCTGTCCGCTCTCGCTGCCAGAAAGGGGTTCGCTCAGGGCCGGTCCTGAGATTTCGGGGGCCCGGGGCGGAACAAGAACCGGGGCCCCTTATATGTTACCTTAATTTTGTTTCTATCTTTCTAGATGCAAAGTCGCTCATGATGATATCAATATCATTTTTATTCTATAATTTATTTTGAACGTGTAATTTGCAAACATAATCTATCTTTGCACATTACGGACCTCACATCATTTCGTCAATGTATCTATTTATAAGATGCACATGCATGCTTATTACAGTAGGACAAAAAAAATTCACATAAGGAAGCATATACCTCAGCCATTATCAACACGTCCGCTGCCTCCTTATATATGTTCGACGAGAATTTTTTTGCTCTCGCATGAAGCAGGAGAACCATCTTCTGAGCCCTAGAAACAACATGGACAATGGGTCAAATGTCATACATAAGAAATAAACAGATGATTCATTGTATTACTTGATTCATATGCAGATACAAAAACATCACTTTGTATCCACTTTGATACTGATTTAAATTGAAAACTTCTACAAGGAAGGGACCATCTGAATCTGTTGGAGGTAATCCTAATTTTTGAATCCAAGCGATCCAGTGGAACTACTACTTTTTCAGCGTAGAGCAAGAAAGGGAAGAAATCACAAAATCCATACAAACTGACAGGATTCAATAAAAAGAGAGCAAAGCGATGCCCCTGCCTACCAAAGAGCAAAGAGATCACGGCGGTGAGGACGAGGCTACGGCCTACAGATTTCTCCTCCACCGCCGCCAGCGGCGGCGGCGATGGCCTTCCTGCGATTGGGGGAACTGGAGTTTGAGTTGATCGGTGGGCTGGAAAAAAAACAAGACGTGGGTTTGTTCGCTATACGTAAACTATGGTCTTCAGGCCGTCGGCCATCCGCTGGGCCAGGCTCCACATCTCCTTGTGGATCGCTATGACAACAATGAGAAGGACGTACGTTGTCGTGTGATTTATAGTATTTTCCTGATGCATCGCTGCCTAGCCCATGGGCTACATGCGTACCTGGGAGGGGGGCCCTGGACTTCGGGGGCCCGGGGCGGTCGCCCCCCTGCCCCTCCCCAGGGCCGGCCCTGGGTTCGCTCGCTGTGGCGCACTCTTCCCTCTCGCGTGGTGCGCTGCGCCCTCGCTGTTCGCGTGGTACCGTGCGCTGGAGGCCTTCGTTGTGACTACCAATCTAGGAGGCTTTATATGTTAGATTCTATGTTTTCCCATTATTAAAAAACTTCCCATACTCCCTATTTTTTATAAGAAATAAGTAGGTTCTAGTACTTTCTGTTTAATTATTCAAAATTGACTGCTTTTAGAATTACTCAATGGATAGACCTTTTAAAATGGATGAGATGGAATGGCAAGTTTGAGGGGTACACTTTTGAAGATATAGATGGGATCATGGGAAATAGTATGGTTGGTGGCTGATTGAGAATAATCTTTGCAGAAAAACCCGTACTAGTTCCGAGATAGTATTTTTCAATGTCTCGGGTAATTTATTTAAGGAGATCGAGATTTATAATGGACAATTAAGATTTACCAATTATCAATGCCAAGACCTAATTCTCACATTGAGTAAGAACGGAAACTCTCCAATGAGTAACATAACAAGCAACGAGTAAACAACTTTGCCCATAAACATGCACACGAGCTTCAGATGCTCTAAGAGGGAATAGTATTCACTTTTGGGCTAATTGGGTTGCACTTGTTGAAAAGAGAAGGAGAGAAACAGTGAGCGCTCGCCTCCAGTGATGCTGTAGCGGGCCAGCCTATTAGTGTCCACAAATGTTAGTTAAGCTATCTAATTTATTTTTATTTACTTTTGCTTATATTTCAATGGATTAATTTCTTTAAACGTTCTAACATATTTAAAATGTTAATGCACTGTACGTAATTTTTTGGATAATTCGTAAAAAATGTATGTAATTTACCATTCAAAAAAATGTCCATGACATTTAGACAATGTTCAGCCATTTCGAAAAAACAATTGTGACATTTATAAAGAATATTACATATTTTTCTAAAATATCATACCATCCAGAAACAATTGTGCCATTTTAAAAATGTCACAAATTTTATAAAAATATATTTTATTATAAAATTTTATATACAATATAAAAATATTCATGTAATTTTAAAAGTGTTTCATAACATTCAAAAATATGTCAACATGTATTTGAAAAAAATAAACATGTGTTCAAAAAATTATCTTGTGTTTGAAAAAAAATCACCATCTATCTAATAAATATTTAACGCATATCAAACAATATTCAACATGTATTAAGAAAATATTCCGTGTGCATACAAAAAATGTGCATAATTTTTTAAGGAAATTTGACGTATATTTAAGAAAGTAAAAGGAAAAAAATAAAAAAGGGAAAAGAAAAAACAACAAAACTGCTAAAAAGAACATAGTAAGAAAGAAGAAAAAAACAACAAATTCCTTCGGCAAGCATGGGAATTCCATGACCTTTTTTTGAAACTATGATGATTTTTATATCAAATTCAGAAATTATACACCCTAATGTAGAACAATCGAAAGTATCACCCTGTCGGCCTCCCGTTGGCCGAAGAGGGACTTTTCGGCCTACTGCTGGCCAAAAAGGAAGAGTCCCTCTTCGGCCAACACCGGCTCTACTGTTTTAGAAAATTCATATCAATTAGGATTTTTAGTATTTTAATTTGATTCTTTTTGCATTAGATTAGAAATTTTATGAAGTTTCTATAGATATCAAGTTTGACTATATTTGAAAGTTTGAATTTGAATTTTTATGAATTTGCTCAAATCACTAGATTGCCTATAATTTGAGCTAGGAGTATTCTACTTAGATGGTTCTTTTTGCTACTGGTTCTTTGTGACTTTGTTTATCAGTAGTAATTAATTGGTGAATTTTAGGATTATTTAAAATTATATTTTCATGAAAACAGTTCTGTTTTAGTGTTTTATAGGGTTTGTGCTATTTCTTTTAATTTTAATTGCTTTAAATTGTTTTCTTTATTTTTTGACATGTTTTTTAGTTTCTGTTAAGTTATTAGTAGATATTTTATTTGTAGTCTTTTTTTGTATTTTATTTTCTTTATCCTCCATTTTCTTTCCCGTCGTTTTTTCCCTCTATTTTCTCCCACTATTTTCTTTGCCGCCATTTTCTCCCGTCATTCTTTGCCGCCATTCTCTCCTGCCATTCTTTGCCTCTATTTTCTTTCCCGTCATTTTATTTGCCGCCATTCTCTCCCTTCATTCTCTCCCGCCATTTTATTTCCTGCCATTCTCTCCCGCCATTTTCTTTCCCGCTATTTTCTTTCTCGCCATTCTCTCTCGCCATCTTCTTTATCGCCATCTTCTTTCTCAACTTATAAAACGAGCCTCATGTTGTCCACGACCGTAGATAACATCGCCTGACACGGTCTGTGTCTCCTGCGTCGATGCTGCTGGTAGAGTGTGAAACACTGTCTGAGAGAAGTCATAAGTGTTTGCAGCTTCGTCATCATCATCGGAGAGTGTTTCACACTTATGACTTCTCTCACACAGTGTTTCGCACTCCACATGAAGGCATCATAGTCATCCTCCGTTGATGCAGCACTCCTTAGTGTGGCGGGAGAGAATGGCGGGAAAGAAAATGGTGGGAGAAAATGGCGGCAAAGAAGATGGCGGAAAGAAAATGGAGGGAACAAGATTGCGGAAAAGTATTTTTTTTCATGTATAAAACGGCAATGGTTGTACAGGATTTATAAGGAACTTTTAAATATAAACTCCTATGAAGCTCAAAACAAGTTTTCTAGTAGGATAAAAGAAATAAAATACAAAAAAGTACTACAAATAAAATAGCTACTGATAACTAAACAAAAACAAAAAGAATATGTCAAAAAAACTAAAGAAAACAATTTAAAGCAATTAAAATTAAAAGAAATGGCATAAAACCTATAAAACACTAAAACAGAACTGTTTTCATAAAAAACTAATTTTAAATAATTATAAAATTCGCCAATTAATTACTACTGATAAACAAAGTCACAAAGAACCAGTAGCAAAAAGAATCATCTAAAAAAATACTCCTAGCTCAAATTATAGGCAATCTAGTGATTTGAGCAAATTCATGAAAATTCAAATTCAAACTTTCAAATCTAGTCAAACTTGATATCTACAGAAACTTCATAAAATTTCTAATCTAATGCAAAAAGAATCAAATTAAAATACTAAAAATCCTAATTGATATGAATTTTCTAAAATAGAAGAGTAGGTGTAGGCCGAAGAATGACTCTTTGGCCAATTGTTGGCTCAAAAGTCCTTTTTGGCCAATGCTTGGCCGAAAAGTCTTTTTTGGCCAACGGTTGGCTGAAAAGTCTCTCTTCGGCCAACATGAGGCCGATAGGGTGATACTTTTGATTTTTCTGCATTAGGGTGTATAGTTTCCGAATTTGCTATAAAAATCATCATAGTTTCAAAAAAAATCCAGTTTTTTGCCAGGTTTTACCATGTTTACTTAAGAAAATTACCAGGTTCGCGATATCATAATTTCCCATAATGTCAGATTTATGCTTAAAAAATCTAAAATCAGATTTCTTTCTTAACAAGGGCTTCTTAAATCAAAGACTTTTTTGTTCAAATCTATATTAGGTCGCCTTTCATAAAAAAACTAATGTTATGGTCGTCCGCCTGTTCGGTTGCGGCAGTGCAAGTCGCTGGTATATTCATTGCCCATTCGCCTCGCCCCAACCGACCGGCAGCCGAACCAAAGAGGCAACCTAAAGTAGAAAACAGTCCACGCCGCCGCGGCACCGAGCGACCCCGCGGGCGTCCTCGGAAGAAGACGAAGCGGCGGCGACGACCTAGACCCCGGCGCGGCAGACCGCTCGGTCGTGTTGGAGCCTGGATGGCGTCCGGAGGCATCGCCCGCGGCCGCCTCGCCGAGGAGCGCAAGTCGTGGCGCAAGAACCACCCCCATGTGCGCGCCCGCACCACGACCTAGCTACCTGCTTTCTTTGCCCAATTTTCTTTGTTTCTTTCTCCGGATCTACGCAAGTGGTAATGGGGACACTGGGGCTTCTTGGCTGTTTCAGGGCTTCGTGGCCAAGCCGGAGACCCTGCCGGATGGGTCCGTCAATCTGATGCTCTGGCGGTGCGTCATCCCCGGCAAGCCAGGGGTAAGAAAATAGATACTGTGTCCTTTTTTACTCGCGCTGTGCCGTGGCTTGCAATTGTGATAAATCTGCGCTTCTTGTTTTGTTTCTCTGAACCTGCTCGTGGTTATGTAGTTTGATTTTGTTACACATTGCAACCCGAGAGAAATCTCACCATGATTTTCTCAGAGTTTCTCTGAACCTCTTTGTGCCTCTGTACTAACAGAGGAGGGGTTTCAGTAGGTGCAGGGTTTTGCAATCCTTGATATGCAGAACTCTTTCGACTAGCTGAACATTAGACGTTGGTAGCACAAAGCCCTTGGCCCCTTCACTATTGCAAGCGGAACATTGCATATTGTTGTTGAAAAAGCAGGGCATGAACGGACATTGTCATGCCGACATATTATATCATATCCTAATACAATCGAATCTGAGTTTGTTCTCTTGCATAAAAGAACCAAACCAATGATCCATCTTTCTTAATTTGATGCTTCATTGTAATGCTTTTGTTTTTTTATCTCTGCCACTGTATTATTTTGTTGCAGGATAAAACTTGATTACATTTTACTATCTTATTACGGGTCAGTTTGCCAGTCCGTGTCCCAAATTATGATGATGCGAAAGTAACTATTTTAAGCTTATGATAGTGTTGGGCAATTGATCAACATATAAGGATGCATGTGAGGTGTCAATAACATACATTAAGCCCATCAAGCGAATGATTGCACAATCCTGTCTCTGTTCGGTTGGCATAGTACTTTTATTGAAGTTTTAGCATGACCACCTTATCAGGACATTGCATTTCGATTGACCTTGTTTGGTTGTAACAAAGACCCCATACAGGACAGAAGCATGACCAGATAATACCAAAGTTTGAATATGGAATGGTGCACTGCTGCTTAATTTCTTTCGCCTTCTCGAAGATGAAACCAAATAAGCGGCACATTGAATATTCATTTCGCAAAAACATGTTTTAGATATTCAATCCTCTCTTGTAAACATTTTGAAATGTTATTCTCAAGGCCAGACTGACAATTTCGATAAAAATCTTGTAAGCTACAATTTACCTCAATATTCTGCTGTCTTTGTTTGTGATGCCCGCTTTTACTGCTTCACAAATTACAGTTCAATAATGATGACCACGAGCCTACAACCTGTTTCATTCTAGTCATGCAAACAACCCTAATTGATGTTGGACTGTTCACCTCTATTGAACTACCATTGTTGATGGTCCTTTGTCGAATATGGGTGCATTAAACCATACATTGAGTCTTTTGTCGATGAGAAAGAAAAGATAGACCCCCATCCTGTGGGAACTGAATTGAACTTTTCCCTTAAAACCCCTATGAAATTCGAAACAGACACTTGGTGTATAAAATGCAGCATTGTAAGTCTGTAACTTATTCTTATCTGATACTTCTTCAGTTCTTTGTGTGTGAATAGTGTAGTACTACAATAAATATTCTTTTACGACAGATTTGTGTGCTCTCTAGCCTCTAGTCCATGCTGTGTAGCTCAGCAAACTGACCTTTTCTAACGCAATAACTTTGTTTTTCTGCAGACTGACTGGGAAGGTGGATATTACCCGCTCACTATGCAATTTGATGATAATTACCCAACTACCGCTCCTAGCTGCAGGTTCCCAGCAGGTTTCTTCCATATCAATGTCTACGATTCTGGAGCAGTATGCCTATCGATCCTGGGTGGTGTGAGTGTAGACTGACTGAAACTTCCCTTCCAGCATGTGTCTGCACCATGCCAATATCCCCGCTGATCTTTCATGACCTGCCTCATCCTTTTCAGGCATGGAAACCTTCAATTACAGTGAAGCAGGTTTTGGTGGGCATCCAGGAGTTGCTTGATGACCCAAATCCTGACTCATCCGCACAGCATCGATGCTACGAACTCTATAAAAAGGTTATCTCCCGTAACTAGAACTTGCTTAACTTGAAGGCACGTCTCCTTTAGTTTTAATACGGCTGTGCTCTCTTAACACTCCCTGCTTGTTTGTGCCTGCATTTGCAGAACATGCCAGAGTACAAGAACAAGGTCCGTGAGCAGGCCAAGCGCTACCCTTCGCGCATGTAGCTAAGTGAACTCGCGTCGGCTAGGCTTTAGTGCTTGCATAATATCAGCATGCATTTTGGTTTTGGTGGAATTGAAGTCCAGAACTGCGCTGCGACGGGGGCGTAGTTAGCGCAATGGTAGTGTGTTTGTTGGAACCGCTGAACTGCACTTTTGAGTCCATCTTCGCTACGAATTGCTTCGGGCCTTCTAGCTTAAATCAATGGAGTGTGTAGTTTGGGGTGAGCTTTGCTGACCCTTTTTTACTTTGTGATGAAAAGATACATCCTTTTCTTCCAAGTGATTCCTCCTACCTTGTCTTGCCATTATTCATGCAAGAAAGATGGGTCGGATCAGCCCAAATGATTGAAGTTAGGCGCGGGTTTACGACCACGCTGCTCTTCCTGGTTACGTACGGGTCAACAAAGCCTGGGTTAAAATCCGCATCTGGGTTTTCCCCAAAGGAGAGAGACCCGTAAAGCCCGGGAAGTAAAAATAGCCTCTCGCTGCTGTGTCCAGCCTGCCTGCAGTTGATGAGGGAGGATGGGGACAAGGAGAGGTGAAGGATTTTGTGAGGAGAGATAAAACATACATACTCCTGTGATGCATTGAATTCAGACTGTCCGATGTGCTGCTGCGGGTCAATTCGGTTCCGTGCTTCGGGTTCATGACGGGAGCGAGCTGTCCGTCCGGGCGCAAGTTGTGGGGGCACGCACGCAAGCGCGCATGTGCTGCTGCCCTCTTCTCTTTGCAGTTCAGGGTAAGAGCGATCAAGTATGGTCCGAGATATTGCATGGGAAAAGGATCTACCAAACCATCAATGCAACACAGGACGTCTGAATTTAACCTTGTTTTTGTCTTTTCATCTTCTGAAAGGGACGGAGGAGTGGAAAGGCCTACTGCTTGATTCTGAAACTAACGAGTTTGCACCATTATTAGCTGCCGGTAAAGCTTACTTTGAGCTTAACCTCGTACCTGATTGTTATATATGAAAGCACAATCCTGGCAGACACTCTTCTTTTTTTGCTTGGGTTCTGGTGAGAATCTTTAAGGTAGCTTAGTGGAAATAAGGCAAGTGGTGACTGGGTGGGTGGTGCCTTTCCAAGTTTCCAGATTCCGTGAGACATTTCCTGAAGAGTGTGCATGGGATTAACTTCTGGGCACCTTTTGTATGAGCTAATTCCTGCCAAACAACTCCAAGCTCGGCCAGACCTTGATCGCTTCGCCTCGTCATTAGCATGCTACTTCCAGGAAACCAAAACATAGATCCCAGACTTATGTTCGTTAGATTTACCAGGAGGATCTTTTCTCCGTGCATTCCAGGCGTGAGGTGGTAGCATGGCTGCAGTAAAGTTTGCACCCCCTCTTCTTAGGTCTATTTCTGCTCAGGTATTGGCCTAGCTGGTCTCTGATTTGGGCCATCCTTGCAATGTCAGTCCTGCTCATCATCTCCCGTGGGCCATCTTGCAAATGTAAAAGGAACATTGCATAGTGGTGCTGGAGCCTACCAGCTAGTGGCTGCGCTATGCTGTTTTAGAGGACGGGAAGATGGCTTCCGACGAAATCGGAGGAGAGAATCGTCTGTGAGCAAGCTACTAAGCAGAATTTTTTTCCTCCAAAACCGAAGCAGAAGTTTACGACGACTAGTAGGACGTGAAGTTAACATTTAAAAAATGTTCAAAAAAAATCTGTTTTTCTTTATGACAAGATTTGACAAATGATCTAAGATATTACAAAGTTTCATCATGAAATCATATTTATGGAAGTCGTGGCAAAAAAACAAAATCGATACTCTGGAAATACTAGTACTTTCGAAAGCATCATGGAGACTCTTTCCAAAGCACCGGCCGTGAAGGAATGATTATTCGAGCCTGTCGAACAAACGGCTGGGTGGTTGACGCCGTCGACGAAGGGGAGAATGTCCTTCCTGCCTGTGTCCAGATCACTCTCACTGGACCGATTCCTAATTCCTACCAGTAGTACTTGTTCTCCCAACGGAAACGAGTTTTGCATTGGACCCTCCCTCCTGCCCGATTCGAGCGAGCCTCGTCGCTTCCGCCCCCCTTCGCTTCCTCTTTTCCAGGTTCCGTTTCGCTTTGATTAACAATCGGACCGGGCGTCGGGGAATCCAGCGATGCCCGCCACAAGATGCTCCGCTCCGCTCCACTTTCCAGTCTCCGGTGTGCATGCATGCGGCGTCACCATGGCGGCTGCGTTTAGGCGGGAAGAATATTACCACTCGCAGTCGCGGCTATTTTACAGGAAGCAGCCGACGGCCGAATCCAAGCACGCGCGTGGTTGATGAGAAACGTAGTACGTGAGTAACGTGACGGCATGCTACGCCTTTTAGGGCGTGTACGCATAGCCTCAAGGTGATGTCTCGCATGCCATGTAGGATAGAATATGATGTAAAGTAGGTTTGGATAGATAAGCGAGATCCTTTTCAGGAGGCGGGTGCTTGAAGGAAAAAAATGTGGTCCGATGACAAAAGCTGAAAAAGTTGAAATGAAAAGTAGAGATGCATTTGTACTAGAGTCCTTATTTTTTATTTTTTTAATAAAACCAACTAGTGATAACTTGCATTGAAGAGAAAAAATTAATATAGATAACTCAAATTACTTTTTGAAATGATGGGGGGGGGGGGGGGGGGGGGGGGGGGGGCAGCTCGAAGCTCGCGCGACTTTGCTTGCGCTGCCCCGGGCCCCGTTGCGGCGGCCAAGTTGGGGCCGATGCTGCCTACATACGGCTCGTCCGTGTCGACCATTATTATGGTACTTTCCCTGCTAATTAAAACTATACAGCTTTTTTCTCCATGTGTAGATAGATGTGATGCTTCCACGGCCAGGGAGGGCCAGCATCCACTTGAGTCGATCTGACATGTTTTCCTTTCTCGGCGCTTAGGAATGGGGGTCCTCAGATCAACCAAGGGTGGCCTAATCGGACGGCTTCGGGATGGTAACATCAAAGCAAGTGCAGAAAGTGTTTTCACGCGTTCAGTGGTGTATTTCAGCACCATCAGCAGATTCAACACAGTTAAAAAAAGCAGATTCAACACGGATTTGAAGCTTTCTGGTGGCAACTCCACCGCGCATCACCAAACCTCCCGCAAAGGTCTTTATTGGACAATCTGAACACTTGGAAAAAACAACACTCGTCGAAATTGTACAGACCAATCCAAACATTTGAAATTCCGCAAGCCGGTACCAAACTAATGCCAGCTCCAATCCGGGATCACCAAATCTGTCCCAAATGTCCCGACCGAACTCTTCGGACACTTTTAGTCATCCAACGGCGGTCAGCTAATGTTCGTGAAGAACGAACAGTTGGCCATGCAATTTGGACGTCCAAATTTTCTCAAACCGGCACCAAACTGGGGTAAGGTTTTGGGGAATAAGGATGTTTGCCTTGCACGTCTCCACGGCAACGAGGGCAGCGCCTGACCATGATCTCGGAGTGACCGCTCGAGCAACAGCTCGAGCTATTGTGGGTGCTCCTCATCCGTCTGCGCGGCCTCGGTGAGGAGGGGCGGCTGCTCCTGCCGCTCGACGTCGTGGATCACCACCTCCTTGACCGTGGGCGCCGACGGAGCGGTGGATGGCGACGGGCCCAGAGACTGTGAGCGGCAACGCCACGATTCGGTTGACCCAGGGGATCCACTTGCCGGTACCGAGAACTAGCCGCTGCCATACTTGACCATGTCTGCAGTGTGCAGAGGAGGGGAGAGGAGGAGGTGTGCGGAGTGGAGATGTGGTTTGCCGGTGAGGTCATCCTACTTAAATAGTCTGACCATGCCAACCGATGCCGCTTCAATGCGGGCACAATGATCGGAGTAAGCTTCTCGGTCGCCTTGAAGCGCCGTGAATGCGTGGCAAGCCGTCTGGCCACGTTGGTCCGATCGGCATGAATGCAGGTAGCCCATCCGGTTGAGTCCACTTTGAGCGACAGTGAATGCGGCAAGGGTTTTTGATGGGACCGCCCAGTCATGCGTATACGTGACCAACGTTCACATGAGTAGACTTTCTACCAGTTTGCTTCCGGTATGTGGGATTTCAACCGGTCCACTTACGTTTGATGCATTGTATTTTGACTGTGTCATTCAAGTATTTAGGGGCGTTTTGATGCACGATATTGGAATATGCTCACAAAATAGACAACCGCATACACCTAATCCGGCCCCTCAAATGTCCGTAAACGTGCCTGGGCGCATCCGCGGACAGTGATCGGTCATCCCTCAAATTTACACTTTCAAAACTGGGTACCTCATAGCAAATCCCAAATCCATACAACCACATGCATCGCAAACTATCTTTGTGATCCAACACAAATCGTCCGCTCAGTCCGGCGTCTACGTGACTGACGTTCAGACGAGTAGACCTCCTACCTGTTTGCTTCCGATATGTGGGGTTTCAATCGGTCCACGGAAGTTTGATGGATGACGCTGGATGACAAAAAGTATTTCGACTATGTTGTTCAAGTATTTAGGGCGTTTTGATGCACAATGTTCGAATATGCTCACAAAATTTATAACCGCATACACCTAATCTGGCTCATCAAACGTCCGCAAACAATGACCGGTCATCCTCAATTTTTCGCTTCCACAATTGGTGTGCCGACGACCGACGTTGAGGGAAAAAAGAAGAGGAAGCGACTGGCCGGCCCGGTAGCGAGAAAGAGAAAAGATGCTGACGGCGTGAGGCCGCACGTCTCCAGTCTTTTTTTCTTTCTAGGTCACGTCTCCAGTCTTGTTGGGACTTGGAATGGGTCCCGACTCCTCAGTGAGACAGACCCATACCCGATCCATCGACCCGGTTGTGCCAGGCTGTAAAAGGTTCCCCGTCACTACCATCACACAGCAGCACCGATGTGTTTTCACCGGTCGCATGGCACCGGAACCCGCCTCAACCGAACGGACGCGACCGCCCGGTTTAATTCCACCACCGGCGCCTGCAGCGCAGAGGCAATGGCAATGGCAGCAGCTGCACCATAAATGCCACCGCTCCAAGTCACTGTAGCAGCAGCAGCACAGTATGTCCAATGGTGCAGGAGTACGCGTCCAGGACAAAGATGCCGGTGGCCTCGCCTCGTCGCGTGCCGTACCGTACCGTTTATACGCCATACAGTTGTCGTCTTCGCCTCGCGCCGTACGCCGCATGTGCAGATACCGGGTGCGGTGCGGACGGTGCAGTCAGATACCGGAAGAGGCATGCGTGAGCAGTGGCGTGGAGCGCGGCGCAGTGCATGGGCGCTGTACGTTCACGTCCCAGCGGTAGTGGAAGAAGCAGAGGGAGAGAGGGAGATGCTGACATGAACAGTGCGCCGTGCTCCGAAAGAAATCCGGCCAAGGATTCCCTGGGCAGCTCGTTGAATGAGACCGCCGTATGCATGCATGCATGCACCGCTCGCCCTGTCTATGCCCGTGTACACAGGAGTGGGGCTTGCATTTTGGTCACCAGCACATGGCAGGGAGATGTATAGTAAAACAAAGAGAAACCTCGCCGGTGCATGTGGCTGCTTTCTGCCGGTGAAACCTACCATTCGCCCAAAGGGCATCTGCTCCTTTCCAGTATACTGTTTGCAAGTAAAGTGACAAACTTGCATGATGATTACGAGTATCGTTGTAGTGCTCCTGATTCTTTCCGATCCGAGGATTAATAACCGGCGGTGGCGGTAGCTTGTTTTTCTAAAGAGTACCGTCGACATGGTTAGAGCAAGTATAATAATGGGCTATAATCCGAAAAGCTTCTTTGGTGTATGGCGTTCAGTGGTATGCTTATCCTCACCATTCGCTTGCATTTGGATCATCATCGAGCATTTATTGAACAATGTATAAGAACGTTGCGTCTGTTTTTCGCTTGCATTCGGATCATCATTGAGCATTTATTGAACAATGTATAAGAACGTTGCGTCTGTTTTTCATCAGGCTGTATTGACCGCGAAATGCAGCTAGTTTGGTCCTGGATTTGTCCAACATACGCAGCAGATGTCCCGTGAGCCAGCACCATGACATGCCGCATTCTAGAACAGGTTGCATTTTGTACCATCTCCCGGCACAGGTTGGGCACTGAATAGTTTGTAAGTACGCTCGGCTGGTTTGTTTATCCTGGTTAGCAAAATAAATCATCTGCACTTATAAGTTGCTCATGTAGTCAAACCTTTTTATTTTTTTAGGCAAGCATTTTTTTGATAATCACTGTAACACTTTTAGCTAATCAGCCGCTACAAATCAACGGACGGCGTGTATTTTATACTAGCCCCACAATTAAAGGCATGCATTTGTTAATCGTTATACGGAAGCATGCAGCTAATTGTGAAATATAATTTTCTCCATCACTAACCATCAGAGATGCAAGTTGCCCCGACAGTCGGCCGGTATTTAGCACTGTAACCATCGATTTTGTTTAGACCAGGCCACACTTCTCTGCTCACCATCACGTGCAGGCAAAACATTTACTGTTCTTCTCCCCCTCCCCATCTTTCACCTACCCAAAAACGCTCACGGCGGCGCCGAAGATCAAGCTTTCCAGGGTTTCCACCGCCCCCGCCGCCGGCACAAAATCAACCCTTGGCGCCCTAGTGCCCCAATAGCTCGTCTGCTTTCAGCCCCAGTCGTCCCGCCCCACGTATTGAAATTATGCATATCAACAGCAGTATCGCCCTGAAATTTCACCTAGATCCACAAATCCATCTTCATTTTTATTTCATTAGGCATTGCAATCCTAGTTCCTCTTAGATAGACTTTCACCGCAAGATTCTATATTGATAGTTTTGCCTTTTCAAGTATTCAGTATTTGCCATATTTCTGATCGTTTCACATCGCCAGATCGTCCAGTGTTAGAATGATATCCAGCCGCAGCAACACCGGATGAGAGCCCCCCACCCAAGATGTAATGAGCCCAATATATGATAGAGCCAATGAGCATGCTAGGAACACGCTAGCCGATGCTACTCTTACTTCTCGCATATCTATTCAGAAGTTTTGTTGCGTGGTATCCCAGTTTAGTAACTTCAAGCATAGTCTCATGACTGAGACTGGATTCGAAGGGCTGATGCATTTAAAAATTACACACAAGCTGAACTTGAAATTTAGCTCTTCATTGATGGTTAGAGTAGATCCAGACGATTGCGTATTAGAACTTGATCAAACAAGGAAAATACCAATCACGGACCAAGAAATAAACGATGTATTTGATTTGCCACAAGGAAGTAGGACCATTCCTCCGGGACATTCAGATCTATCTGAAGTTTGCGTATAGTTCAGCAGATTGGCTTCAAGCATTAGTACGAAAGGCGTGCATAGTCTGAAGGCTGCTGAATTTATTTTATCAAAGCCATTAGATGAGAATTCAAGCAAAGTGGAATGTGAATGCTTTAAGATAGCATTTGTAATTTTCTCATTCAGCCACATCCTAAACCCTTGCGCCAAGCACGACTATACTAGTGTTGATTACCGGATAGCACTTGTTGTCCCGTTAGAGATGAATTCCTACAACTGGTGTAGGTTAGTCAAAGACAGTTTGATGAAAGGCGCCAGAAAGATCAAGTCCGACATCGTCAACGGCAACAACACAATTCACATAGTTGGATGTCACCTTCTTCTCCAGGTTTAACAACTCAACTTTTTGCTCAACATTCACGTGTACAACATGTTCTATTCATGTTCATCTCACATATCTTCCACACAGGTAATTGCTTTTGACAATATTGAAAAGTCAAGCAGGCACATTGCACAGAATATTCTCCCCCGTGTCAAAGTTTTCGATCATGAATCGGTAAAGAAGGCAATTGACTCAATTATATCGCACCAAGGACAAGAAGTTATCTTCGTTGTGGAAGAAGTAATCAAAAATGCAACTTGGGAGCCAAGGAAGCACCAGAGGGGAGGCCTATGGGGCCCATAAGACACCAGGGCACGACAAGAGGCCTAGGTGCGCCCTGATGGGTTGTAGGGCCCACAGGGGTCTCCTCCACTGCCTCTCAGCTCTATAAATACTCAAATATTCCAGAAACCCTAAGGGAGTCGACGAAACGCAATTCCAGCCGTCGCAAGTTCCAGAACCACGGGATCTAATCTAGAGCCCTATTCCGGCACTCTTCCGGAGGGGAACACGATCACAGAGGGGTTCATCATCCTCATTGGTGCCTCTTCAATGATGTGTGAGTAGTTCACCATAGACCTACGGGTCCATAGGCAGTAGGTAGATGACTTCTTCTCTCTTTTTTATTCTCAATACAATGGTCTCTTGGAGATCTATTTGATGTAAAGACTTTTTGCGGTGCGTTTGTTGGGATCCAATGAAGTTCGAGTTTGTGATCAGATCTATATCCATGAATATCATTTGAGTCTTCTTTGATCTCTTATATGCATGATTATTTATAGCCTCGTATTTCTTCTTCGAATCTTTGGTTTAGTTAGGCCAACTAGATCGATTTTTGTTGCAACGAGAAGATGTGCTTTCTGATGGGTTCGATCTTGCGGTGTCCTCACCCAGTGACAGAAGGGGTAGCGAGGCATGTATGTATCGTTGCTATTAAGGATAACAAGATGGTATCTATTCCTACATGAATAGATCTTTTCTACATCATGTCATCGTTCTTATTGTATTACTCCGTTTCTCCATGAACTTAATACACTAGATGCATGCTGGATAGCGGTCGATGTGTTGAGTAATAGTAGTAGATGCAGGCAGGAGTTGGTCTACTAATCTTGGATGTGATGCCTATATACATGATCATTGAGGGAGTCCTGGATTAGGGGGTCCCCGGGCATCCGGGCTATGTGACGTGGGCCGGACTGGTGGGTCATGAAGATACAAGACAGAAGGTTTCCCCCCGTGTCTGGATGGGACTCTCCTTGGCGTGGGAGGCACGCTTGGCGTTCGGATATGAAGATTCCTTTCTCTGTAAACTGACTCTGTACAAACCCTAGCCCCCTCCGGTATCTATATAAACCGGAGGGTTTAATCCGTAGAGGCAGTCATAATCATACATGCTAGACATCTAGGGTTTAGCCATTACGATCTCGTGGTAGATCAACTCTTGTAACCCCTATACTCATCAAAGTCAATCAAGCAGGACGTAGGGTTTTACCTCCATCAAGAGGGCCCGAACCTGGGTAAACATCGTGTCCCCTGCCTCCTATTACCTTTGATCCTTAGACGCATAGTTCGGGACCCCCTACCCGAGATTTGCCGGTTTTGACACTGACATTGGTGCTTTCATTAAGAGTTCCTCTGTGCTGTCGACAAAGGATTCGATGGCTCGTTCAATCAACACAATGATGCCGTTTCGGGGGAAATATTTTCCCCGGGCCAGATTTTCGTATTCGGCGGCTTCACGCCGCGTGCCAACTCGATTGGCCACCTCGAGCAGATCGATAGCTACGCCCCTGATCATCAGATCAGTTTCGGGAACCTAAACTATGTCGCCGATATCCAAGGGGATTTGATCTTCGAAGGGTTCACGGCCCCAATCACTGCTTCGGCCATAGATCCAGAGCAGGCTGTCAGGTCCGAAGATGGGAGTTTAGAGCCTGCTGGATCCTCTGCAATTACGAAACTTGTTACCGGAGATTCGGAGGGGACAGCGTCGTTGGCTAACCCGAAGACAAACCGAACTCCCCTTGTCACTCAAGCACTAGACACTCCGCCGGACTCTATGTCCGAAATCTCGAGGTCTATGTTAAGCAGGCGCCGCCAGGAGGCTCCAACTCTGGACAGCCCCACGGACTCTCGCTTCCCTGTCCAACCCTCGCCTTTAAACGAGGCTCTGTACTTAATGCGATCACTCGCCATTATGGAAGGATCACTTCTAAATTATGCCCAGCCCAGACTAGTGGCTGAGAGCGGAGAATTTTACGTCCCACCCACCACCCACTTCATAGCCACTATCGAGGATCTAACCGACATGCTGGACTACGCCTCCTAAGACATCGACGGTATGGACGATGACGCCGGAGATGAACAAGGCCAAAACCCTTCGTTTACCGGACGATGGACGGCCACCTCCACATACGACGTGTACATGGTGGACACACCCAAAGAGGATGACGACGACAAGGAGAATCCGGTTGAGGACAAGCCTGCCGAAGCACATCCAAAACATTGACGTCAGCGGCGCCGCTTAAAATCGCGTCGCCAAAAAGACAGCAATACCGACACCGAAGAGAATAACACTCCGGAGAACGCCGAAGACCCCGAAGCCCATGTCAAGCCAACATCCGAACATGATGATTGGGAGCATGGGCAAGTTAATCCAGATGATCCTATCAGGAACGAAGACTCAGAGGACGGTAATTACCTACCGATCTCCGAAGAGGAAGTGAGCCTCGGCGACGAAGATTTCATCGTTAATCGCCACAGCAAGAAGCCTGAAAAAGAAGCAGAAGCAGCTTCGAGCTGATCAAGATCTACTCAATGATAGATGGACTAACATCCTGGCGGCCGAGGAATACAGCCTCGAGCGCCCAACTAAGAGTTACCCAAAGCGCAAGCTACTGCCTCAATTCGATGACGAGACCCTTGAGCCCATACCACCAAAGCATAAAGCTGCTGACGAGCCCGACCGACCCCCATAAGGACAGGGCAGACCGGCTACTCATGCCGAACACCAGCCCGCACCACCCTGCCCTCGAGGCAAGGAGGTAATGGCCCCGGGCTATACCTACGACTTACGCAAGGACCTGGACAATAGAGCCGGTCTGACAAGATCAATCTACGGATCCAGGGGGCGTGCTCCAACGCGAGAGGGTGACCTTCAGACTTGGCGGGACAGACACAATCTTGTACGGGATGAAAACCGCATACGGCTCCCGTCCGAATTACACCGCGATGCCGCCCAGTATAGAGGCGCCGCACACCCCCTATGCTTCACCGATGAGGTAATGGAGCACCAGTTCTCAGAAGGGTTTAAACCCATGAACATTGAATCATATGACGGTACAATAGATACCGCGATATGGATTGAAGATTTTCTTCTCCACATTCACATGGCCCGCGGTGACGATCTACATGCCATCAAATACCTCCCCCTAAATCTTAAGGGACCAGCTCGGCACTAGTTAAATAGCCTCACAGAAAATTCTATTGGCAGATGGGAAGATTTGGAAGATGCCTTTAGAGACAACTTCCAAGATACCTATGTACGGCCCCCGGACACCGATGACCTTAGTCACATAACCCAGCAACCCGGAGAGTAAGCCCGAAAATTCTGGACAAGGTTCTTAATTAAAAAAAACCAAATCGTCGACCGTCCGGACGCCGAAGCCCTAGCAGCCTTTAAACACATCATTCGTGATGAATGGCTCACCCGACACCTTGGCCAAGAGAAGCCAAAGTCCATGGCCGCACTTACAACACTCATGACCCGCTTTTGCACTAGAGAGGATAGCTGGTTAGCCCATAGCAACAACGGTACCAGCGACCCTGGTACTTCTGAAACTAGAAATGGCAGCGGCAGGCCCCGACGCAACAAACACAAGCGCCGAAGTAACAATGATAATATCGAAGACACGGCGGTTAGTGCCGGATTCAGTGGCTCCAAATCCGATCAACGGAAGAAGCCATTTAAAAGAAATAAAGACGGCTCATCTAGCCTGGACCGAATACTCGATCGACCTTGCCAAATTCACGGCACCCCCGACAAGCCTGCCAACCATACCAACAGAAGCTGTTGGGTCTTTAAACAAGCCGGTAAGCTAAACACCGGACATAAGGAGAAGGGGTCGCCCAGTGAGGACAACGACGACGAGCCTCACCCACCGTACACTAGGGGACAGAAGAAAATCCCCCCGAGGTCAAACGGTGAATATGATATACGCTACTCACATCCCCAAGAGGGAGCGCAAGCACGCTCTAAGGGACGTCTATGCGATAGAGCTAGTCGCCCCAAAATTCAATCCATGGTCAGCCTGTCCGATCACTTTTGATCGCAGAGACTATCCGACTAGTATCCATCACGGAGGCTCGGCCGCATTGGTACTCGACCCAATTATCGATGGATTCCACCTTACGCGGGTCCCCATGGACGGCAGCAGCAGCCTTAACTTGCTCTATTAGGACATGGTCCGCAAAATGGGTATTGATTCGCCAAGAATTAAACCCACCAAAACTACCTTTAAAGGAGTAATACCTGGTGTAGAGGCCCGGTGCACGGGCTCAATCACATTGAAAGTTGTCTTCGGTTCGCCGGACAGCTTCCGAAGCGAGCACTTAATCTTCGATATCGTCCCCTTCTGTAGCGGCTATCATGCACTGCTCGGACGAACCGCGTTCACTCGCTTCAATGCGATCCCTCATTACGCATATCTCAAACTCAAGATGCCCGGACCACGCGGTGTTATAACAGTCAATGGAAACATGGAGCGCTCCCTCCGTACTGAGGAGCACACCGCGGCCCTTGCAGCGGAAGTCCAGGGCGGCTTTATCAAGCCAAACACTACATCAGCAGTCAAGCCCCTGGACACTGTTAAACGCATTCGGACTACTCGGCAGAGTGACGGTCCAGCTCATCCGGAGCTCGATTAGCAATTCGGCCTCCATCTCAGCCCCAACCGAAGTGCGGCATATGTGCCACACGTACATAACTATGCACTAAGATACCATGGGCCAAGACGGAGGCATAGTAAAGACAAAGTCCACAATACGGCTCGACCCTATCTAGACCCTCATGTATCTTTTCTCTTATTTTTTCTTTTCCAGGTTCCTTACAACCACCATCACCTTTTGACGGTACCAAGGGCCCTTTTCTAGGTCCCTCATGAGAACCCGATTGTTGATCCATTCGAAGGATAATACACCAAGGAGGAAAAACAACATGGACGTGTGGCAGAGTATCTAAAGGATCTTTAAAGATCACCTCTTCCTTTTTAGGACCCGCACACAGCTTTCCCCGGTGCCCGGCATGTAAAATAGCCTCGATGCTTATCGCATCGTTTCTAAAAATACGTTTTGACGTATGAATCAGACTATAACAAAAACATTTTTTCGCCCAACATATTCGGTACTGGCTTATTTCCTAATCCGTATTCCCTCTCTTTTCGTCTGATCGCCATGTACACCTCGGTACGACTTAAATCGCCAGGGGCTCCGCCACGTACATTTCTTAAAAATAAAATAAAGTCCGAACACTTTTATAGTACAATTCAGCGTCTCGAATATAACATTATATGCATCGGCTCCGAATCATGTCTTTGGTCAATAGTTGGGTTGCCCGGCTCCTGTGGTTACTACCGTACGTTCCGCTCGTTCGTCTATGGTAGTAAAGGGAGAACTACTGTGATTGTGTTTCCGGTTCATCCGGATAAACACCTTAGTAGAGAAATCCAAAAACTGACTGTCATGATGCGGCGAGAGCTGGTCAGCTATTCGGTGACTAACTATAAATCTCTTGTGATTTTTTCTGCATTACACGAAGGACCGGTCTCCACCCGGGCAGGTGTCTACAACACCCAAGTTCGGATAATCGAATAATACCAGGGGACGCCCCGACAATCTCATTGTCAAACTCCTATGGCTAAGTGAGAGCAATAATGCCACATAGTCTGATTGCCTGGTTCGCTGCACTAACAACTCCTTCAAGGACCAAGCCGTTGGGTCAAGTGTGTCCAGGTGCCATGCCGAACACCCCCGTACTACCTACGTGGGGGCTGAAGCCGACGACTGGCCAATTCTCAGATACCGTCAATGGCCGCAGAAAGGGAAAATAATTAGAAGTAAAACAAGCAACATATTGTACATAAGCCTTGTTTCATAATACAAAGTTCGGGCAGCATGAATACATTCATTCAAAGATAATGTCCTTCGAAAACTGGCCCTCTACAATATGGGAACCTCCCAGGACTTCATAAAAATACCGCTCCGGTGTGCGGTGCTCCTTGCCTCCGGGCGGTCCCTTGGTTGCATCTTAATGGCGTTCATCTTCGCCCACTATACCTTGACACGGGCGAAGGCCATCCGGGCACCTTTGATACAGACCGACCGCTTTATGGTATCTAGCCGGGGGCAGGCACTGACTAGCCGCTTCACGAGCCCGAAGTAACTACCGGGTATGGGCTCGGCGGGCCAGAGACGGATTATAATATCCCTCATAGATAACCCGGCCACCCTATGCAGTTCGGTCAACTGTTTCAGCTGATCCTGAGGGGCACCGTATGCTCTGGCGCAAGGTACTGCGACTAGAACAGCTTCTCCGTTGAGCTCCCCTCTTCGGCTTGGAAGAACTCCGCAACATCAGCAATACTCTAGGACATATCCGCAAACGCTCATGGAGAACTCCAAACCCGGGTCTGTAGGAGGTACCTTCTCCTCACAAATTTGCTCTGCATAATAAAGGCCTTACCCGCTGCAATCTTCTTGGCCTCTTGAATCTCCCGGCAGGCGCCTTGGGCTTCAACCCGGGCCTCCTGCGCGCTTTGGAGGGCCTTAGCAAGTTCGGCATCTTGATGCGTAATCTTGCGCTCCAAGGACTCACATTTGCCTATGGCATCCCGGAGCTCTAGCTGGACTTCCTCCACCCGTGATTCATGCTTTTGGCGGGCGACTTGTTCCCCCTGCGCCTCCTTCTTGGCCTCGGCCAGCACGTTCTTGAGGGTCTCGACCTCAGATGCGTCAACTGTGAGGATAATTACAAAACTCAGCAAGATAGCACAACAACAAGCCATATCATGTCAGATGTGAATCACATACCTTGCTTCTTCGGCAATAGTTTGTTGGTGCAGATCAACTCTTCATCGGCCCGCTCCAGCCTTCGCTTTAGTTCGGATACTTCGGCGGTATGAGCGGCTGCCGCTAACTTCGAAGCCTGTTTGTTCAAATAGACATGTATGATCATCTCCTGTGAAATATTCGATCCTCTGTTCAGCCTCTCTTCACGAATGCCGAATAGCGTCTCAGGGGCTACTAACTATACATAGGCATCCTTTTATATAGATAAAAAGTACTACATGCCATACCTTAAAGCCTGTTAAAAGGCTGCTGTAGGCTTCGCTCAATCCACTTTTAGCGGACCGAACCTTTTCAACCACCATACCCATAAGGGTACGATGTTCCTCAACAATGGAGTGAGACGTCTCCAATGTATCTACTTTTCCAAACACTTTTGCCCTTGTTTTGGACTCTAACTTGCATGATTTTAATGGAACTAACCCAGACTGACGATGTTTTCAGCAGAATTGCCATGGTGTTATTTTTGTGCAGAAATAAAAGTTCTCGGAATGACCTGAAACTTCACGGAGAATACTTTTGGATTATATAAAAAATACTGGCGAAAGAATCAACGTCAGGGGGCCCACACCCTATCGACGAGGGTGGGGGGCGCGCCCACCCCTGGAGCTCCACCGACCTCAACTCTAACTCTATATATTCACGTTCAGGGAGAAAAAAATCAGGGAGAAGGATTCATCGCGTTTTACGATACGGAGCCGCCGCCAAGCCCTAATCTCTCTCGGGAGGGCTGATCTGGAGTCTGTTCGGGGCTCCAGAGAGGGGAATTCGTCGCCATCGTCATCCTCAACCTTCCTCCATCACCAATTTCATGATGCTCACCGCCGTGCGTGAGTAATTCCATCATAGGCTTGCTGGACGGTGATGGGTTGGATGATATTTATCATGTAACCGAGTTAGTTTTGTTAGGGTTTGATCCCTAGTATCCATTATGTTCTGAGATTGATGTTGCTATGACTTTGCTATGCTTAATGCTTGTCACTAGGGCCCGAGTGCCATGATTTCAGATCTGAACCTATTATGTTTTCATGAATATATGTGAGTTCTTGATCCTATCTTGCAAGTCAATAGTCACCTTCTATGTGTTATGATCCGGCAACCCCGAAGTGACAATAATTGGGACCACTCCCGGTGATGACTATATTTTGAGGAGTTCATGTATTCACTAAGTGCTAATGCTTTGTTTGGGTACTCTATTAAAAGGAGGGCTTAATATCCCTTAGTTTCCAATAGGACCCCGCTGCCACGGGAGGGTAGGACAAAAGATGTTATGCAAGTTCTTTTCCATAAGCACGTATGACTATATTCGGAATACATGCCTAACTTACATTGATGAACTGGAGCTAATTCTATGTCACCCTAGGTTATAACTGTTGCATGAGGAATCGCATCTAACATAATTATCCATCACTGATCCATTGCCTACGAGCTTTTCACATATTGATCTTTGCTTAGTTACTTTTCCGTTGCTACTGTTACAATTACTACAAAACCAATGATGTTACTTTTGCCACCGTTACCGTTACTTTCATATTACTTTGCTACTAAATACTTAGCTGCAGATATTAAGTCTTTCAGGTGCGGTTGAATTGACAACTCAACTGTTAATACTTGAGAATATTCTTTGGCTCCCCTTGTGTCGAATCAATAAATTTGGGTTGAATACTCTACCCTCGAAAACTGTTGTGATCCCCTATACTTGTGGGTTATCAAGACTATTTTCTGGCGCCGTTGCCGGGGAGCATAGCTCTATTCTTTGAGTCACTTGGGATTTATATTTGTTGATCACTATGAAGAACTTGAAAGATGAAAGAACCAAGATTTTCCCCTCAACTACGAGGGGAGGTAAGGAACTGCCATCTAGCTCTGCACTTGATTCACCTTCTGTTTCAAGTAAACTTGCGACACCTACACCTGCTATTCATTCTTATATGCCGCATGTTACTGATGATGCCACTTTTGCTTTGCATGATGCTTATGATGAAACTACTTCTATGCTTGATAATACTGTGCCACCAAGTGAATTTCTTGATGAACAACTTGCTAGGGTTAGAGAGAATGAAATTATTGAAACTGATAATATTGATGAAAGTGATGATGAAGATTCTCCCCCTAGATATGAATTGCCTGTTGTGCCTGAGGGTTACTGAGGGAGTCCTGGATTAGGGGGTGTTCGGGTAGCCGGACTATACCTTCAGCCGGACTCCTGGACTATGAAGATACAAGATTGAAGACTTCGTCCCGTGTCCGGATGGGACTTTCCTTGGCGTGGAAGGCAAGCTTGGCGATGCGGATATTCAAGATCTCCTACCATTGTAACCGACTCTGTGTAACCCTAACCCTATCCGCTGTCTATATAAACCGGAGGGTTGTAGTCCGTAGGCAACCAACTCCATACACAACAATCATACCATAGGCTAGCTTCTAGGGTTTGCCTCCTTGATCTCGTGGTAGATCTACTCTTGTACTACCCATATCATCAATATTAATCAAGCAGGAGTAGGGTATTACCTCCATCGAGAGGGCCCGAACCTGGGTAAAACAAAGTGTCCCCTGTCTCCTGTTCGGCTATTGCGCCGACGGTGACCTCTCGGGTCATCAAAAGCAACCTACACGTTAGCTCGGAGCTCGTCGAGCAGCTAGATCCAGTGGAGCTCTCTTCCGTAAACGAGCTCTTGGATCGCATCGCCGCCCTGGGGGTCGCTACGGATTACGACCAGGTTGGGCTTAAACCCGATCTAAGAGAAATTAACTCTCCCCAAGTCACCCACGACGTTGTCGTGGTAGAGGCGCAATGCGGCGACCCTTCATCTATTTTAAGGACTAGCTACGTCCGAATTCCCGACCCCTCCAAGCCAGATACCCGCGGAGAGGAGGATGTAACTCAAGACCTGAGCTTAGGATCAGGCAACAGGATAGATTCATTGGACAACATCCAAGAGTCCGAACTTCAGAGTTCGGAAACTCTTCGGCCTCCGAATCTTGGATTGGGTAAGGTTTCAGGTTCAACGACACCCGCCCACCCGAACATAAGCGATCTCTCCCAAATCAGGCAGAGGCCCGAGGAAACAGTACACCATTACTGGGCCAGATTCCTCCTGGTTATGAACAAGATAAAGAATTGCCGCGAGGGAGACGCAATCTCAATTTTCTGCAGTAATTGCACGGACGAGGGAATCCTTAATGCCGTAAGTCGTCATGATATTACACGCTTCGCTGACTTGGCGTCCATAGTACAAAAATACTGTACGATGGAAAGCGCCTGGAAAACGGAAATAAAATTTTGGGATAATCCGGCCTTGAATAGTAATCCCGTCCGAACTAAGAGGGTGCATCATCATAGGACACCCGGGATAAACACCAAAAAGCCAAAACCCTCTATAGGGCATGGAACCGTACTGGAAAGGTGGCTTGACGGACCCTGTAGAATTCACAGTACAGAGGATGCCACACCAACTCACAACCTCAGAGCATGTTGGATACTCCGGCAGGTGGCCAAAATTGGCGAGGACCTCTTAATCCTGGAGGCCGTAGAAAGCCAGCCCGAGAACACCAGTACCGTTCTCATAGTCTTCGAGACTTTCTCATCAAACAATGTGCAAAAAAGAACACTCCGCAGCCTCGCCGAAGTCTATCAAGTTGCAACAATAAATCCATGGAGCGACACTTCTATTACCTTCAACGCAAGTGATGATCCTAAATTCCGAACAGCCCAAGCACCAGCCGCATTGGTCCTCAGTCCCATAGTGGACGGCTTTCACCTCACCAAGGTGCTCATGGATGGAGGCAGCGGACTGAATCTCATTTATGAGGAAACCCTTCAAAAAATGGAAATAGACTGGAACCGCGTCGAGCGAAGCAGCACAACCTTTAGAGGAATAATCCCCAGTCGGGAAGCGCACTGCATAGGAAAAATCACACTAGATGTGGTGTTCGGCATGCCGGATAATTACAGGTCCGAAGAAGTCATGTTTCAGGTGGCCCCGTTTAAGAGCGGACATCACGCTTTACTGGGACGGGAAGCATTCACAATCTTCCAAGCAATACCCCATTACGGGTACATGAAGCTTAAGATGCCCGGGCCGAACGGAATTATCACTCTAGCTAGTGATCCGGACATAGCACTCCGCGCCGAAAACAAGACGGCCGCATTAGCCCTTGAAGCACTATCCGAAGCCTTAGCGACCGAAGAACTGACTACGCTGTGCTCCACGGTTAACAGGGATGATGTGATACTTGATAAGAGATCCAAATCCACATCCTTCAAGCCAGCTGACGAAATAGTCAAATTCCAGGTCCATCCAACGGACCCCAATAAAACAGCTTCCATCGGGGCACAACTGAACCCTGATGTAGACGCCGCATTGCGAGAGTTCCTACGAGAGAACTGGGACATTTTCACCTGGCACCCTTTAGACATGCCAGGGATCCCACGCAGGCTAGTCGAACACAGCTTAAATATCCTAAAAGGATTCAAACCTGTCAAACAAGCCCTTCGGCGTTTTTCCGAACCCAAGAGACATGCTATGGGAGAAGAGCTAGCCAAGCTATTGGAGGCCGGATTCATTAGAGACATAAAACATCCGGACTGGCTAGCAAACTTGGTGATGGTACCAAAGAAGGACAAATCCTGGCGCCTGTGTGTCGATTTTAAAGACCTTAACAAGGCTTGCCCAAAGGATCCCTTCCCCCTCCCCCGTATCGATCAAATTATCGATGCCACCGCAGGACACGACTCGTTGTGTTTCCTCGACGCATACTTCGGTTACCATCAAATCAAGATGGCAGAATCAGACCAAGCCGCAACAGCATTCATCACACCATACGGCCCATTCTGCTTCAACACAATGCCCTTCGGGCTGAAAACGCCGGCGCAACATATCAGCGCATGATCCAGACATGTCTGGCAAATCAGATCGGCAAAACAGTGGAGGCGTATGTGGATGATGTGGTCATCAAATCAAGACATGTCGAATCTCTATTAGACGACTTGAGGCTTACATTCGATAACCTCCGAAAATATGACATCAAGCTCAACCCGAAAAAATGCGTCTTCGGTGTTCCAGCCGGAAAGCTCTTGGGCTTCATTGTATCCGGTAGAGGAATTGAAGCAAGCCCAGCCAAGATCCGAGCTTTGTCACAATTGGATGTCCCAAAGGACCTTAAACAAATACAAAAACTAACCGGATGCGTGGCGGCTTTAAGCCGCTTCATCTCCCGCTTGGGAGAAAATGCACTACCCCTCTATCGCCTCCTTCGGCGCACCGAACACTTCGAGTGGATGGAGGCCGCCACGGCCGGTCTTGATGAAATAAAAGCCATATTGGCAACAAACCCAGTCCTGGCTGCGCCGAACACCGACGAACCAATGTTATTGTACATTGCAGCAACACATCAAGTTGTCAGCGCAGTGCTCGTTGTCGAGCGGGAAACGGATGGACACAAATTCCCCCTTCAAAGGCCGGTCTACTACATATCCACTGTCCTCACTCCATGCAAATCATGGTACCCGCATTATCAAAAGATTGCATACGCGGTATTCATGGCATCCCGGAAGCTACGACACTACTTCCAAGAGTGTTCCATAATAGTAGCCTCGGAAGTACCACTCAACGATATTATCAACAACCGCAACGCAACGGGCCGGATTGCAAAATGGGCCATCGAGCTCCTCCCGTTCGATATAACCTATAAGCCATGGCGAGCTATCAAATTGCAAGTTTTGGCCGACTTCATCGCAGAATGGAGGGAGGCCGAGCTCCCTAAAGAGTACGACACATATTCAAACTGGATTATGCATTTCGACGGCTCCAAAATGTTGGCTGGACTGGGGAATGGCGTCGTCCTGACGTCCCCCATAGGAGACACAGTCCAATATGTGATCCAGATCATATACATGGATTCCAACAATGCAGCCAAATATGAGGCCCTCCTACATGGTCTTCGGATAGCAGTATCCATGGGTATCCAACGCCTAGAGGTACGCGGGGATTCAAACCTCGCGATATCCCAAATAAAGGAGACTTCGACGCCAAGGACCCAAAAATGGCAGCTTACCGCAACGCCGTCCTAAAAATGTCAGCTCGGTTCGAAGGGATGGAGTTTCACCATATAGCCCGAGAAAACAATCAAGCAACGACGTCCTGGCACGCATCGGAGCAAAACACGATGCAGTCCCCCCAACATCTTTTTGGAAAGATTGTTCAAGCCATCCGTAGCATGGGAGGGGGAACCCACAAATAACAGCCCGGACCCAGCCGCACCACTCGATGTCGAACAATCTGACACAATTGGAGGCTCTGCCAATGAAATTACACCTTCAGCCCACGTAATAATGGTGGTCATCGCCCCATGGACAGAACCATTCCTAGCCTACCTCACTAGGCAGGAACTCCCGGAGGACCAAAACGAGGCCCGCCACATAGTGCGGCGATCTAAAGCCTATAGAGTCCATGAGGGAGAGCTTTATAAGAAAAGCACTACTGGAGTCCTTCAAAGGTGCATCTCCGAAGAGGAAGGGCGGAACCTTCTGGCTGAAATTCATGCCGGACGCGGTGGTCACCACGCCGCTGCTCGGTCCCTTGTTAGCAAGGCTTTCCGTACAGGCTTTTATTGGCCGACGGCCTGGGCAGACGCTCAGGACTTAGTCCAACGATGCGCTGGTTGCCAACTTTTTGCCAACCAAAGCCATATGCCACCCACCGCACTCCAAACTATACCCATCACCTGGCCTTTTGCGGTCTGGGGGCTTGACATGGTCGGACCCCTTAAAGGTGGGACCGATAGGAAAAAATACTTACTGGTCATGATGGACAAATTCACCAAATGGATAGAAGCCAAGCCTGTTAAAACGGCCGAATCCGGACCTATGATAGACTTCATATCCGGGGTTGTACACCGTTATGGCGTCCCCCACAGCATCATAACCGATAACGGTACAAACTTTACCGCTGACGAGGTAAAACTCTGGTGCAAAAACATGGGCATCAAGCTCGATTATGCTTCCGTCTATCACCCACAAACCAACGGCCAGGTTGAACGTGCAAATGGTCTTATAATGAGCGGCATTAAACCCAGACTGGTGCGGTCCCTCAGGGAATCTAACATGCACTGGGTAGAGGAGCTCGACTCCGTGCTATGGGGGCTGCGGACCACGCCAAATTGCACCACCGGATACACACCATTTTTTATGGTGGACGACGCAGAGGCAGTTCTGCCCTGCGACATAATTCATGACTCACCTATAGTGCGCATGTACGAAGAAAGAGAAGCTGAGCTCGATCGGCAGGACAACTTGGACGCCCTGGAGGAGGAGCGTGATGTGGCAAAAGCCCGTTCCGCATTTTATCAACAGCAGGCCCGAAGATATCAAAGCAGAGAAGTACGGGCCAAAAATTACAATGTTGGCGAACTAGTTCTACGCCTGCCGGATAAGAAAAAGGACAAACTCAAGCCCAAGTGGGAAGGTCCATTCATAATCGACCAAGTCCTGACTGGCGGGGCGTACCGCCTGCGAGATGCGTCGGATAACCGACTCGAGCCGAACCCATGGAACGCCACCCGTCTCCGAAGATTCTATGCCTAGCGCCGGACTCTGTGTTCGTCTCCTTCCTCTGTCCATTTTTTGCATTTTTCTGTCTTACATTTCTCTCCTTCCCCTCTTTTCTTTTATAGCCCTTAAAGGCTTATCTAGTGACGCGCCACTCGCGCTCATTAAACCTGGGGGCTTCTTTAACAGAAGCTTATTTATACGGGCTTCACGCCCAACACATGCGTCAAACTTCCGCATGTACCTTTTTCTTCACCATTATATGCATCGATATGACTTAAGTTTTGGCCAAGCTGGGTTGCCTGGCTCCTGTGCTTACCCCTACGTTCCCGATTGTTCGGCTAGGTGGTAAAGGGAGCACCTCTGCGATTGTTACTGCCGGGTCAGCCGGATGTGTACCTCAGACTGGGTGAAGCCGAAAGCTAGCGTTCTTAAGGGAATATTCGGTCGGTGAGATAAAAGATGATCTTTTTCTTTTTTATATGCGCCCCCAGATGCTTTTTTCTGCGTCTTTTTACGCAGTCCGGACATGCACTTTAGGGCATGCCTCCCAGCGAAAGGAACCCCTAACGGAACTATTCTCTCTGGAAGATGTTTCTTACTAACCATGTAATATAACATAACTAGTTGGGCACTTGTCTGATAAAGCACTAATGACCCCTACGCCTGGTCTCCACGCATACCACGGTTCTTATATAACCGCTATGGTATTCGGACACACTCCGGACCGTCAGGTCCCGAGGTTGAAGCGAAAAGGTCGGCAACGACAAACGATCTACAATCCGGCTAGAAGGCATTACACATGTCAATTCAAAATTACATAGTCATTCTGACTGATTGTATTCCTCTTCTATACCATCTAACAGGCTGTCTAATTTACAGTCCTGCTGGGAATACTTCGCGGCCAACTCTACTTGGCCGTATACTAAGCTCACAGGGATCTCCTTCCCGTCAGGCCCCACTGGTCCGACCTCGGCCATGTGGTTTGGGTCAGACTTCGTAAAACGGGTCTTCACCATGGCCCAGGCTTCCCTAGCGCCTTGTCGGCAGGCCGATATCTTCCACAACCGGAAGCGCCGCCGAGCTCCCTTCAGCTTCTCCGCAAGCTCTCCAAGGCCCTCGGGCATGGAGTGGGCAGGCCATAAGGCTTGGGCAACACCTCGCATCGCCTGCCGAATTCGCTCGTGCAGTTGCATGAGTTCGGGAAGAAGGTCACCCGTAGAACCGGGCATCTCCTCTGCAGGACGACCTGTGAGCATACCTACAGACATTACTCTGTTAGTCGACTTCCTCGCCGAACTCTTTTTTCAAAGTTCGTTCAAGCACTTACTAAAAATGCCGCGTCGAAGCCGCTGATTCTCCTTCGTGGAGTCCGACAGCTGGCCACAAACATCTTTAAGTTCGACGTCCAGCTTGGTGTTGGCATCCTGAAGATCATTCTTCTCTCTCCTCACCTTTGTCAACATACTCTCACCGGCCTTTAGCCGGCGTAAGAGTTGTTGCTTGTCCGGATCGAGTCCGGCGCCATCTGCAATATGATTTGTCAGATTTGCACCCACACCGCACAATACTAATCTTTCGAAGTGTATCTTACCTGAGGGGGTCTCTTTGGGCTCCCCTGCTGCGGCTAGTGCGGCCTCTAGTTGGGCCTTGCACTTTTCCAGCTCCTGGGATAGTACAGTATTCTTCTCTATAAGAACCTGCATATTAAAAGATCCTTAAATCAGTTGCTCTAACTGTTTCAAGTCTCGGGGGCTACTGGTATATATATATTTGACCAAAATTTTCTTACCCGTATGTCTTTTACATACTGCTCCGTGGCTCTGGCTAAACCATTTTGAGCGGCACGGAGGTACGCATCTCCCGAATTAAAGGCATCTAAAGCCTCTTGGGAGAAACAAGCGTCGCGTAGAACTGTCCGGCGACGCGTGTGGTTCATGGCACTCTCCACTTCAGAATTTGTGGCAGACAGCCTGTCCTCATCCTCTGTCGGAGGAGCGTTCGGTACGCGCCTTGTGCTCGCCTCCGCTTCCTGGCCAGACATTGGAGCCTGGCTGGTGGAGGCGCGATTGGCAACCTCTCTGGATGTAGTCTGGCGAGGTCTCGTCATTCTGAAGATAGCACGAACGTTAATATGCCCTGACAGAATAACACCAGGGAAACAAAGGGTGCACTATACCTTTGCACCGACATCTCAGTCCGGACTTCATTCCTTTTTGCCCCACGGGGCCCTGCGGCCCCTCATTGGCTAGCCGCCGCAGGTTCGGCCTCCTGCCTCGGAAAACTCCCCTACAAAACTCGGTTGTCGTCAGAAACACCGGAATACGCGAGAGTACAATCTCTCTCAAGGGAATGAGACTCCGGCTTCTGTCACCTGGGAGGCCGGGATTAACCCTGGGTAATCAGCCGTGATGGCTACCAAGGTATTGTCCTTGCTTAGCTGATGGAACACCCCGTCGATAAGCTCCACCGATATGTCCGGATCCTCTTCGGAGTCCGGATCGAGGGACCGTTCTGGGTCCTCGGGCTGTGGAGGGCGGCTGTTCATATCCTTTACCTCCTGTCGCAGTTCCTGCACTAAAGTCGTTAGACTACATATCTAACCGTGGGAGTATAGAACAAACGGGCAAGCGCAATTATTCACTTACCCAACTTGGAGGATCATACATAGTAAATCCGGCCTGCGGATTGACGCGGAGGAATTCCTCCTTTTCTCCCTTATACAAAGAGGATAAGATCTTTACTAAGGCGGCGGTTGAGTCCGGCCCCTTACGACCGTAACGTGTGGCGTCATCCTCCCCGTTGAAATCCCACATGGGGTGGCCTCTATATTGAAGCGGCTACACCCCCCGCATAATGCATGCGGCCATGACTCGAATCATGGTTAGTCCGGAATGAGCCAACAGTCTTATCCGGCCCATCAGGTAAAGGACGTCTCTGTCACTTTCTCTCTGAGAGCTCCGCGGACGCCAGCTCAAGCGTTTCTTCAATGGAGCATTGTTGAACTCAGGGAGACCGACCCGGATAGGGTCCGGTAGCGGGACGTCATCTATGTAAAACCATTCCAAAGGCCAGTCCTCGGACGCCTTCTTTGGGGTTCCGGATAGGTATCCGGTCCCGGCGATGCGCCATACTTCGGCTCCACCCACTTGATATATAGACCCCTTTTCAGAACGGGGCACCAGGCAGAATAACCTCTTCCATAGCGCGAAATGAGCCTCAACGCCTAAAAATAGCTCGCAAAGGGTGACGAAACCCGCGATGTGCAATACGGAGGCGGGTGTGAGATTGTGCAGCTGGAGGCCGTAGAACTCCAGAAGCCCGCGGAGAAATGGGTGAATTGGAAATCCCAGTCCCCTTATTAGATAGGGGACGAGGCACACCCGCTCTCCTTTAGAAGGATTGGGGGTGCTCTCCGCTTGTTTTCCGCCATTATAGGTGGCGAGACCGGCTCGGACTGGGACCATGTATGCCTGAGGGAGGAATCCCTTGGCCTGAAGTGACGCTAACTTGCTATGCGGGATGGTGTAACTCTCCCAGTCCCCGGGTTTGGGACCAGAGGGGCGAGGGGAGGAGCTGCAACGGCTGGTCATGATGGAATGGGCCTTTGCTGGAAGCGCTATGATGATAACTCGCGGAAAGGAGAAGATGTGATTTGGACCTAAATCCCCATCCCGTTAAATAGGCGGCTCGTTTATATGGCTAGAGGTGTGGATGTAAAAACGCCCCGGCTTTTCGCATTTGTTTGAACACGTGGAAGACGGCCATTATTGGGCATGGAAGCCGAGGAGCACTACATTACAAAAATCGGAAATTATTCCTACAGGTACACAAGATTTGGAGAAGAACCCACCTTGCAATGCCGAACAATCTGCGCGCCGAACTCGTCGTCATTGAAGCCTGGTTCGGGGGCTACTGAGGGAGTCCTGGATTAGGGGGTGTTCGGGTAGCTGGACTATACCTTCAGCCGGACTCCTGGACTATGAAGATAGAAGATTGAAGACTTCGTCCCGTGTCTGGATGGGACTTTCCTTGGCGTGGAAGGCAAGCTTGGCGATGCGGATATTCAAGATCTCCTACCATTGTAACCGACTCTGTGTAACCCTAACCCTATCCGGTGTCTATATAAACCGAAGGGTTGTAGTCCGTAGGCAACCAACTCCATACACAACAATCATACCATAGGCTAGCTTCTAGGGTTTAGCCTCCTTGATCTCGTGGTAGATCTACTTTTGTACTACCCATATCATCAATATTAATCAAGCAGGAGTAGGGTATTACCTCCATCGAGAGGGCCCGAACCTGGGTAAAACAAAGTGTCCCCTGTCTCCTGTTACCATCTGGCCTAGACGCACAGTTCGGAACCCCCTACCCGAGATCTGCCGGTTTTGACACCAACAGTTATGTTATGGATGAAGAAACTGCTAGAGACTTTTTAGCTTGCAATGATAGATATGATCTTAAGAAACTATTAGCTAAGCTGAAAGAAAAGTCTTTGAATGCTAGAATGAAACATGAGCCTGCTTTTGCTACTCCACCTATCTGTATCACCGATAAGGATTATGATTTCTCTATCGATCCTGAGTTAATTACTTTGGTTGAGTCTGATCCTTTTTATGGCTATGAATCTGAAACTGTTGTGGCACATCTTACTAAATTGAATGATATAGCCACCCTATTCACTAATGATGAGAAAACTCACTATTACTTTATCCTTAAGTTGTTTCCGTTCTCATTAATGGTGATGCTAAAACATGGTTTAATTCTCTTGATCCTGGTTGTGTGCGTAGTCCCTAGGATATGATTTATTACTTCTCTGCTAAATATTCCCCTGCTCATAAGAAACAAGCTGCCTTAAGGGAAATATATAATTTTGTGCAAATTGAAGAAGATAGTCTCCCACAAGCTTGGGGGAGGCTTCTCCAATTGCTTAATGCTTTGCCTGATCATCCTCTCAAGAAAAATGAAATACTTGATATCTTTTATAATGGACTAACCGATGCTTCCAGAGACCACCTGGATAGTTGTGCTGGTTGTGTTTTCAGGGAAAGAACTATTGATCAAGCTGAATTGCTATTGAATAATATGTTGAGTAATGAAAATGATTGGACACTTCCTGAACCAACTCCCAAGCCAACTCCGAAGAAAAGGGATATTCTATTTCTCAGTCCTGAAGATATGCAAGAGGCAAAGAAATCTATGAAAGAAAAAGGTATTAAAGCTGAAGATGTTAAGAATTTACCACATGTCAAATAAATACATGGTCTTGATAACCCAACACAGGTAGTAAAGGTAAATTCTCTCTATAGATTTGTTGGGGAACATAGTAATTTAAAAAAAAATCCTATGAACAAGCAGGATCATGATGATGCATAGCAACAAGAGGGGAGAGTGTTGTCTACGTACCCTCGTAGACCGTAAGCGGAAGCATTTATCAACGCGGTTGATGTAGTCGTACACCTTCACGATCCGTCTCGATCAAGTACCGACGTACGGTACCTCCGCGTTCAGCACACGTTCAGCTTGATGACGTCCTTGCCTTCTTGATCCAGCAAGAGGGGCGAAGTAGTAGATGAGTTCCGGCAGCATGATGGCGTGGTGACGGTGTTGGTGAAGAAAAATCTCCGCAGGGCTTCGCCTAAGCACTACGAAAACTATTACAGAGGATAAACTAGAGGGGATGGGGTAGCCGGCACACGGCTTGGTGTTTCTTGATATCTCTTGGGTGCTAGCCCTACCCCTCTATTTATATGTTGAGCCTTGGGGTCGAAACTTGGAGTAAAAGCCTCCACAAAGTCGGTTTCATCCGAAAGGTAAGAGTCCTTCTTGGACTCCAGGGCCAGACGCCAGGGTTCCCGGCGTCTGGCCCCTGGACTCCGTAAAACTTCCTTTTGTGCTTTCCAAAAACCTTGTGGGCTTTCCCCTTTGGCCCAAATAAAGTGTTCTCATACCCAAACATTTCGGGAAACATCCAGAACCCCTTCCGGTGAATTCCGGAACCCTTCCGGTGACCAAACACTATTATCCCATATATCAAACTTCATCTCCGGACCATTCCAGAGTTCCTCGTCATGTCCATGATCTTATCCGGTACTCCAAACAACATTCGGTTACCAACATACATAACTCATAAATACTATATTATCAACAAATGTTAAGCATGCGGACCCTACGGGTTCGAGGACTATGTAGACATGACCAAGACACTTCTCTGGTCAATAACCAATAGCGGAACCTGGATGCCCACATTGGCTCCTACATATTCTACGAAGATCTTTATCGGTTGAACCGCATAACAACATACGTTCTTTCCTTTGTCATCGGCATGTTACTTGCCCGAGATTCGATCATCGGTATCTCAATACCTAGTTCAATCTCGTTACCGGCAAGTCTCTTTACTCTTTCTGTAATACATCATCCCGCAACTAACTCATTAGTTACAATGCTTGCAAGGCTTATAGTGATGTGTATTACCGAGTGGGCCCAGAGACACCTCTCCGACGATCAGAGTGACAAATCCTAATCTAGAAATACGCCAACTCAACAAGCACCTTCGGAGACACCTGTAGAGCACCTTTATAATCACCCAGTTACGTTGTGACGTTTGGTAGCACACGAAGTGTTCCTCCGGTAAACGGGAGTTGCATAATCTCATAGTCATAGTGTCGTGGAATTGTCACGACAGATGTCCTAGCGAAAGGACTTAGTCATAGGGCCATGGAAACTAGGAAGCTTAAAGGGGTTAATCGGGACAAAGGACACGAGAGGTTTATACTGGTTCTGCCCCTTATAGTGAAGGTAAGGCCTTGTCCAGTTGATGTTGTATTGCGAGGTTTCGATGACCAAGGAGCGAATCCGCTAGCTTGGCTATCGATCTGTTGATTCTTGTCCTAAGCCGCCGCCGGGTCGTCCCCTTATATACACGGGTTGGCGCCTGGCGGCCTACAGAGTCCCGGCCGGCTCATCAAACGTGTCCGGCTCGGTGACTTCTTTTATATGCCTTTCTTTACATATGGCGGTTTACAATATTGGGCCTTAAGCCGCCTCTGGGCTTGGGCCTACTACAAGTCTTATACTAAACCTTCACCTTGTTTCTTCACTGAACTTTTAGTAACCCTCCATTAGGATTGACCCGACCCCTTCTGGGCGGGTCATACCTGGTAGTTATATTCCCAACATTAGGCCCCAGGTTGATTTGAACTTTGTTCTTGTCAGCCTTCATCATTTAGATGAAATCCATCTTCCTTTGTCTGTAAAAGCCTTGTAACCCTCCATGACGTCATCTTTCGAAAATATGAAAACCTGCTATGATGTCATCTCCAATGAATCTTTATCCTTAAACGTCTTTCGAGAATCGAGGCGTCCATTTAGTTGGATAATCATTATTAGGGTCTTCCTTGATTTTTGCGCCTACCTGTTCACTTATCCCCTTATAAATAAGCACGACCAGGTCTTTCCTCATTCTTCCCTCTCTTCCTCTTCTTCCTCTTGCAACCTCTCTGCCTCTCGAGCTCCGCCGCCGGCGTAGCGCTCACCGTTGCCCTCAACGTCGGCCGTTGCATCATCCTGAGCTCGTCCAGAGAACCGCGGCGACTCTTCGCAGTAGATCTGCATTCGTAAGTTCCTCCTTTTCCGTGCACTTAGATCTGTATTAGGGTTGCGAGTTCATCGGTGTTCTTCGCTGTTCATCACATACCTTCTTGTAGTTTCTTCTCCGTACCCTCCTTTGATCTAAAAAGAAGTATAGAACTTATGCGGTAGCTGTTTCTCATCCATTTTAGACGCTAGCAGATCCCCTTCTCTTGGATAAATGCCTCTTTAGAACTGACAAACTCCTCTGTGCCCGTTTTTAGGTCTAACTTTATTTTTCTTTTCTGAACCATTTTGATCCATAATAATAACCATAGCTCGGGAAAGCTGTTTGTCTCAACACTTAGCCAATTTTGATTCTGGCAACCTTCAAATACTTTTTAGTCATGGCGGCTTATGAATCTGGCTTATTTTTCCTTTATATGTCATTAGCCCTTATTTAAGCCGCCATTATTCATTTGTATCATGATCCTGTAACTTCATCAATAAATTGAACCAACACATCACTTTCTTTTCAGTCTGTCCTTTGATCATGCCGTCCAAAGCGCCAACAGTCTGCAACTGGGCTCCTTCCACAGTTATGGAGGATACCTTGAAGGAATTTGTCACCATAGGCTTTTTTCCAGAGGAAAAATGTTATGTCTTATTGTGCTCCTGACTCGGACGAAGAACGGCTTAATCGCAAAAACGATGAAGTTATTGTCTTCACTGACCACATGAATCGGGGTTTTTCATCACCCGACTCAAAGTTCTTTAGAGACGTTCTTCATTTTTTCAAACTTCGCCCTCAAGATCTTGGACCCAATTCCATATCCAACATCTGCAACTTTCAAGTTCTCTGTGAGGTGTATCTTCAAGAGGAGCCGACTGTGGAACTCTTCAGAGAGTACTTTTATTTGAACCGCCAGACTGAGTGTACCAACGACCCTAGCTTGGAACTCGGCGGAATCTCAATTCAGCGCCGACAGGGCGCCGTCTTTCCCTTAATAGTCTTACCGAGCCTTCCCAAAGATTGGAATCAGACCTGGTTCTACTACCAAGATACGTCACCAGCCAATGAAAAGCCACTGCCGGGTTATCGCGCGGAGCGTCTGGATTCCAAGTTTGTGCTTCCTGACAAGCTTACCGTTGCTGAACGCAAGAAGCTTATTCCATCTATTAAAAGGATTCAAGCTTTATTGGGGAATGGCTTAACTGGAGTTGACCTCATCCGTTGCTGGATCGCATGGCGGGTCATCCCTCTAAGCCGCCGATCCAAGTTAATGTATGAGTATGGCGGAGGCCTGTAGCAACCAGACCTCAAACGGTCCAATCTCTGTGCTCCGGTGTCATCCCTGGATCAGTAATGCTGACACCACACAGTACTTGAAGGATTTATACCAGAGTAGAAATCACACACTTATTACATCGAGTGTCTCAAAAGAGATCTTATTACAATAAAATATGGCTTAAGGCCATCTAATAATGATAACAGCGGAAGGCTTGGAAGATAAGTGAGTCCATCAACTCCAACGGCATCACTGAGTATAGAACCACGACCTAAAACTCCTTAATCATCGTCTGAAAAGTCTGCAACATTAACGTTGCAGCCCAAAAACGGGTTAACACATGGAATATGCTTGCAATGTAACACATAGAGAGTAATGGAATGAAACAGCTATACTATATGCATATTTGGCTGGTGGAAAGCTCTATGGTTACAGTTTTTGCGTAAAGCCAATTTTTCCCTACTGCAAAGGAATAAATTTTATTGAACTATTATGGTGGTTGTTGAACATTGAGAATGGTTGACAGCATCCTCAATCCCAATTAAGTAACATCATTAAACAAACCCATCAAATTAAATTTTATAGTAACATGTTGAGATTCACATGATAATCCAGGTACTAGATACTCAAGATGTCCATAACCGAGGACACGGCTAATCATGATTAGTTTATACACTCTGCAGAGGTTTGCACACTTTTCCCCACAAGACTCGATCTCTTCCATTGGGATTCTCGCACTACATGGTGTTTGAGAAACGGATGACCGAGACATAGTCTTTCAGAAGTGCTAGCACCTTACGATGGGTAGACCGTACCACCTACATCCCCTACATCTTCTAGTCTACCACTGTAAGAGTTCGCACGACTTAGTCAACTATGCTAGAGCCCATAATAGCTTGTGGCTGCACACGGAAGTTTCTAGCATGAAAAATCTCATGATCCCTTTGAGCCTGGGTGGCGGTCCAAAAGAAAACAGGCAATCCTGGAATACCCAGGTACCTCAATCCACCCAGATGTGTATTTAAGTTGCCACCTTAGATAAACCATTGATTTAAAAATCTCACATCTGTCATGGATATCACTCACCCAATCCACGTCTACTAGCATAGCATAGCAATAATAAGCAAACGTAGAAGTAACTCCCAAAGGTTTGATAATAAACATGTAATAGGTACTACCTCAACTACTTCCCAAACCCACAATTTATTTAGATCCTAATCATGCAATGTGTGGGGATTGATCTAATGCAATAAAACTGGGTAGTAGAAGGTATGATCAAAGTGTTACTTGCCTTGCTGATGATCCACGAAACTTAGTGATTCGAAGTAACAAGCGACGCACTCTGGGTACTCTATCGCAAACAAACAAGCATACAATAAGTACTCAACTAATGCACGGGTAAAACTCGAATAAGAGATCTAACCAGAAAGTTCAACTTAAGAACTCCGGTTGGCAAAAAGAATCAAATCAAATGAAGCAACGAAAGACAAACGGCAAAATAAACAGGCTTCGATTACTATTCTGGATCTAGGGCAATTTTTACAGTGGCAAAAACTTGTTTGAGTTGGTTAAATGAAAAGAGGGTTTTGAGACGAAACTCCAGGTGCTTGAATCGCCTGATTCCGATAAACGAGCAAAAAGTTATACTAAAACGAAAATCGGATCAGAAATCACGATTAGAAAAATCGCGGATTTAATCCGAGAAAAAGAAAAACGACGAACAGTTTAACGAACGAACGCTCGTTAACTGGATCTAAACGACGAACACGTTCGTTAAAACGAACGAATGAGCGAACGCTCGCTAATTGGCCTAAACCGGAAAAAACCATTCTAAAAAAACGGATCTAAAAAAAATAAACCGCGGCTTAAAAAAACCCGGGCAGTTTTCTAAAGAAAACCATCGGCGACAGCGGCTACCTCGGCGGCGGGTCCGGCGGGCGGCGGGGCGGCTTCGGCGAGGCGGCGAGGCGACACGGGGCGGCGCGCGGCAGCGGCGGCGGCGGCGGCCTAGGGTTAGGGTTAGGGCGCGGCGCGGGGCTCGAGGCGAGCTGGGGCGCTGGTGGGCTGGTCAGCTCGGGCGGGCACCTTATAAAGGCTGCCCCAGGCGGAGTCCCGCTCGGGTACGGCCCGGAGTCGGTTTGCGTTTTTTTTTAAATAATAACGCGCAGAAAAACAAATAAAAGAAATACTAAACGGACTCCAAAAATCCCGAAATAAATTTTCCCCGGCTTCTAAAATCAAGTCGCACATTATGAACATTTATTTGGGGCCTAAATGCAATTTTGAAAAATGCACATTTTTCCTAAATTCAAATAAAATAGCAAATAAAACCAAATAAAATCTTATTTGATTTTTTATTAAATCCTCAATATTTCTTTATTTTGGGAAAGTCATTTTATTCCCTCTCTCATATTTTTGCAAATGGAAATTATTGAAGATAAAATAAATAAAATCAAATGATCCTATTTTCAAAATTTGAGACAACTCAAATATGAAAATAACGAAATCCCCAACTCTCTCCGAGGGTCCTTGAGTTGCGAAAAATTTCTAGGATCAACCAAAATGCAATAGATATGATATGCAATGATGATCTGGTGTATAACATTCCAAATTGAAAATTTGGGATGTTACAAACCTACCCCCCTTAAGATGAATCTCGCCCTCGAGATTCGGGTTGGCTATAAAATAGGTGAGGGTGGTCCTTCAGCAAATCTTCCTCTCGTTCCCAGGTGGCTTCATCCTCCGTGTGGTGGCTCCACTGAACCTTGAAAAACTTGATAACCTTGCTGCGGGTGACTCGACTGGCATACTCTAGAATCTTAACTGGTTTCTCCTCATAGGTCAAATCACTGTCCAACTGAATTGCTTCCAGTGGTACCGTATCTCTCAGCGGTATGTCAGCCATCTCCGCGTGGGACTTCTTCAACTGGGATACATGAAATACGTCGTGAACTCCTGACAATCCTTCGGACAATTCCAACTTGTAGGCTACTTCCTCCCATACGTTCCAATACTTTGTATGGGCCTACAAAACGTGGCGCTATCTTTCCCTTAACTCCAAAGCGCTTAACTCCTCAAAGTGGTGATACTCGAAGATAAACTCGGTCTCCAACTTAGTAAACTGTCTCCTTGCATTTAGAATCTGCATAAGTCTTCTGCCTGGATTGAGCTACCTTTAGCCTGCCGCGAATTAATTTCACTTTCTATTCAGATTCCTTTATCAGATCCGGTCCAAACAACGGGCGATCTCCAACTTCATCCAAGGACAATGGGTCCCGCACCTCCTTCCGTACAAGGCTTCGAAAGGGGCCATCTTCAAACTAGTTTGGTAGCTATTGTTGTAAGAGAACTCTGCATATGGCAAATTCTCATCCCAAGTAGATCCGTAATCTAGCGCACAAGCTCTTAGCATATCCTCCAAGATCTGGATGACTGTCTCAGTCTGTCCATCTGTCTGTGGGTGAAAAGCTGTGCTGAACTCCAGTCTGGTTCCCAAAGTCTCATGCAACTGATTCCAGAACTTTGAAGTAAACTGGGTTCCTCTATCTGATACAATGCTCCTTGGAACTCCATGCAGACATATGATCCTGGTCATGTATATCTTTGCCAACTTTGCACTGGTATAGGTAGTCTTCACTGGAATGAAATGAGCTACCTTTGTCAAACGATCGACTACAACCCATATCGAGTCATAGCCTGAACCTGTTCTAGGCAATCCTGTAATAAAATCCATGCCTAGCTTATCCCACTTCCATTCGGGTATCGGCAATGGTTGTAGCAATCCTGCTGGCTTCTGATGCTCTGCCTTCACTCTCTGACATACATCACAAACTGCTACGTACTCCGCAATATCCTTCTTCATTCCGGTCCACCAGAAAATATCCTTCAAATCCAAATACATCTTGGTATTTCCTGGGTGAATCGAATATGGTGAATCATGGGCCTCTTGCAGAATTAGCTTCCTAAGCTCCGGATCATTTGGCACATAAACACGGTCTTCAAACCATAAGGTATCGTGCTCATCCTCACGAAATCCCTTAGCTTTTCCTTTGCTAATTTTCTCCTTAATAAAAGCAATCTCCTTGTCAGTCCTTTGGGCTTCTCTGATTTTATCCATCAATGTAGACTGAATCTCCAATGCTGCTACATAGCCTCTCGGGACTATTTCTAAACATAACTCTCGAAGATTTTCGGCTAACTCCCTTGGTAATTCTCCCGTCATTAGGGTGTTGACATGGCTCTTACGGCTTAATGCGTCAGCTACTACGTTAGCCTTTCCGGGGTGATAATGCAATTTCATATCATAATCCTTGATGAGCTCCAACCATCTCCTTTGTTTGAGATTCAACTCATTCTGTGTGAAAATATACTTCAAACTCTTATGATCCGTATACACCTCACAATGGTTTCCAATCAGAAAATGTCTCCAAGTCTTCAGTGCATGCACTACGGCTGCTAACTCCAAATCATGCGTACCATAATTCAACTCATGAGGCTTAAGCTATCGTGAGGCATATGAAACAACTCTCCCTTCCTGCATAAGCACTGCTCCAAGTCCTCGACGTGAAGCATCGCAATACACCTCATAATCCTTGGTCTGGTCTGGCAGAATCAACACTAGTGAAGTAACCAAACGTTTCTTCAACTCCTGAAAACTAGCCTCACATTCCTCCGTCCATATGAACTTGGTATCCTTCTTCAACAACTCCGTCATAGGCTTCGCAATCTTTGAGAAATTCTCAATAAACCTCCGGTAGTATCCTGCGAGTCCAAGAAAACTCCGGATCTCTCCCACGGTGGTTGGTGCTTCCCACTTGGTCACGGTATCAACTTTAGTGGGGTCTACTGCTATACCTTCTCCGGATATAACGTGTCCGAGAAATCCAACTTCCTTCAACCAAAACTCACATTTGCTAAACTTGGCATATAACTGATGTTCCCTGAGCTTTCCAAGAACCAAACACAAATGTTCCTTATGCTCCTCTTCATTCTTTGAGTAAGCCAGGATATCATCAATGAACACTACGACGAACTTATCCAAGAACTCCATAAACACCTTGTTCATCATGTTCATAAAATATGCAGGTGCGTTAGTCAGACCAAATGATATAATGTAGGATCGAAAGTATGTCTAGAGGGGGGTGATTAGACTACTTGACCAAATAAAAACTTGACCTTTTCCCAATTTTAGTTCTTGGCAGATTTTAGCTATTTTAGGACAAGTCAAGCAATCATCACACAATTCAAGAAAGCATGCAAAGAGTATATTGGCAGCGGAAAGTAAAGCATGCAACTTGCAAGAATGTAAAGGGAAGGGTTTGGAGAATTCAAACGCAATTGGAGACACGGATGTTTTTCCCGTGGTTCGGATAGGTGGTGCTATCCTACATCCACGTTGATGGAGACTTCAACCCACAAAGGGTAACGGTTGCGAGAGTCCACACAGGGCTCCACCCACAAAGGGTAACGGTTGGGCGAGTCCACACAGGGCTCCACCCACGAAGGGTCCATGAAGAAGCAACCACCCACAAAGGGTCCACGAAGAAGCAACCTTGTCTATCGCACCATGGCCATCGCCCACACAGGACTTGCCTCACTAGCGGTAGATCTTCACGAAGTAGGCGATCTCCTTGCCCTTACAAACTCCTTGGTTCAACTCCACAATCTTGTCGGAGGCTCCCAAGTGACACCTAGCCAATCTAGGAGACACCACTCTCCAAGAAGTAACAAATGGTGTGTAGGTAATGAACTCCTTGCTCTTGTGCTTCAAATGATAGTCTCCCCAACACTCAACTCTCTCTCATAGGATTTGGATTTGGTGGAAAGAAGATTTGAGTGGAAAGCAACTTGGGAAGGCTAGAGATCAAGATTCATATGGTAGGAATGGAATATCTTGGTCTCAACACATGAGTAGGTGGTTCTCTCTCAGAACATATGAGATGGAATGGTGTATGTGTTCTGATAGCTCTCTCCTCGAATGAAGAGGGGGTGGAGGGGTATATATAGCCTCCACACAAAATCCAATCATTACACAATTTTCCAATCCCGGTGGGACCGAATCAAACTCGGTCGGACCGAAAATGTAAACCTAGTGACCGTTAGAGATTTTTGGTGGGACTGACATGCAACTCGGTAGGACCGATATGATTAGGGTTTGGGCATAACGTAATCTCGGTGAGACCGATCACACAAACTCGGTGAGACCGAATTTGGTAATTAGCTAACCAGAGAGTTGGTCAGGCAAACTCGGTGGGACCGATTTGCTCTTTCGGTGAGACCGAAAAGTTACAAAGGGGAAACACTGAATTTACATTGCAATCTCGGTGGGACCGATTCACTCTTTCGGTGAGACCGAAAAGTTACGAAAGGGAAACAAAGAGTTTGCAATCCCATCTCGGTGAGACCGAGATCCCTATCGGTAGAACCGAATTGCTAGGGTTTGGCAGTGGCTAATGACAAGTGAAACTTGGTGGCGCCGGATAGGAAGAATCGGTAGGACCGAGTTTGGCTTAGGGTTTAGGTCAAATGTGGATATGGGAAAGTAGTTGAGGGTTTTGGAGCATATCACTAAGCACATGAAGCAAGAGGCTCATTAAGCAACACCTCATCCCTCCTTGATAGTATTGGCTTTTCCTAAAGACTCAATGTGATCTTGGATCACTAAAATATAAGATGAAGAGTCTTGAGCTTTTGAGCTTGAGCCAATCCTTTTTCCTTAGCATTTTGAGGGTTCCACTTTCACATCCATGCCATGCCAATCATTGAGCTTTCCTGAAATAATCATCTTGGAATAGCATCAGCTCAATGAGCTATATGTTGTTATGAATTACCAAAACCACCTAGGGATAGTTGCACTTTCAATCTCCCCCTTTTTGGTAATTGATGACAACATATAGATCAAAGCTTCGACAAATGATAATAAGCATGAAATATATCGTCGCTTTGAGAAGTATGTGATAAGTAAGAGCTCCCCCTAAATCTGTGCATATTTAAAATTTTCTTTGGACTGCAAATGCACAAGGAGTTAGAGTCATGGGTTACTCTTCCATGTCACATACATCTTGGTGGAGCGCTTAAAATGATAAGAATGAAATACATGCACTCATCACCAAGAATAGTGAAAGATCACATAAGATAGATAAGAGAATAGCATTAAGCAAGCATTAAGTGTAGCTTATGATCAAACACATGATCATCAATGTCTCACAAATAATGACGATGTATCTCAAGCACTCAAAAGCAAACAAGTTTGAAAAACCACCAAATAAAGCAAGAGAGAAAAGCAACACTCTCTCTCTCGAAGCCTATGATCTATACATTTTTCTCCCCCTTTGGCAACAAGTTACCAAAAAGTTCCTAGAAAATGATAGTGCTAGATCAACGCTCAGGCTTGATCTTCTGGTGGTGGTGGAGTCCGGATCACTCCAAGGACGAAGGCTTCTGTAGATGCTGAAGTAGACGCTGGAGTTGGCGCTGAAGTAGATGCTGGAGCTGGTGGAACTAAGGCTGTAGCTGGTGCTGAGGTGGTGGCTCTTGTGTCAGCAACTGGCACGGCAGACGACCTGGGACCTCGTGGCACTCTGGCAAAGGCATGAGTGGTAGTCCTGCCTCTCCTCTCCTGCATATCATCTTGGAGCTGCTCCACTGCAGACTGAATCTCCGTTACCTTGACATCCAAGTCATAGAACTTTTGTTCCATGATTCTCTCTAGGCTTGCCTGGTTTTGAGTTAGGGTGGTTAGTCCTTGCTCAATCCGCAGGGTGGATGCAATCAGGTAACCAAGTTGCTCTTGTTTGGTCTTCAAGAAATACTCAAATGCCTCCTCTTGAGTTGGCATCTTGGCAGCTTTCTCCTTCCTTGCCTTCTCCTTCTTTGCGTATGCTTGGGCAGATGATGGCTCGTTCTCAGTCATGACAACTTGATTGTCCTCAAAATCTGGACGGATGGGCAGGTGTTCCTTGTCCAATAAATATATGCCCGTGCCCATATTGGAGTTAATGAGCTCCTGGATCTGAGGGGCATATCCGCAACTTCTCTTCTGATCTGCTGCAGTCCTTTTGATAGTTTCCACTATGAGGCTCATCACCTTGAACTTCTGAGGCACATCAACTACATGTAGCAAGTTGATAGCATGGCCTCTGATCATCTTGTGATCTCCAGACTTGGGCAATAAGGTGTGCCTCAAGATCCAGTTGATAGTTGGCAGCCCTGACAGAAGGTAATGCACAGACCCAAATTTGAACGTGTCAAGTGCTTCATTTGGAATTTCCTTGTACATATTGGACATAGAGTTATGGTCCATCTTTTTCTTGGCATATATGTCCAAATCATCATCATGCTCTTCTGGGGCATTAATGATCTATGCCCACTCAGCAACTGTGGATTGGTACCTTGTACCCTCAGACATCCATGTGATCCTCCCATCTGAATAAAAATGTGCTGTGGAGTAGAACTGCATTATAAGCTCCTCGTTCCACTTTGTGAGCTTCTGCCCAACAAAGTCAGCAACTCCACAAGCACTAAAGCTGTCATACACTCCAGGGTAGTGTTCCTCATTTTCCTTCATGTAGGTCTAGTCGACCCATCTCATGTCACAAACAATGGGCTTCTTATCTAGCAGCACTGTCTCATAGAAGTCCTGCTGTTCCTTGGTGTGAAATCTGTAATCCACAGCAGTCCTTCTCCTTGAAGCATACGGGTCTGCTTCTCTCCACTTCCTTAGCCCTGAATCTCTCCTGAGCTTCATGTCCTCAGCCACAGGATGCGCATCGTTGTGGTCTGGGATCTTTGGCTTGAGCTTTCTCAGAACTTGCGCTTCATCCTCTTCTTCAGCAACAGTCTCAGGCACTGGGGCCTTGTTCTTCTCAGCTGCAGGAATGCTCCTTGTATTCCTCTTTGGTTTTGGCTTGGAGGCAGCTTTGGGCTTAGATGCAGTAGCCCCTGATCTTATGGCATCACCCATCAGCTTGGGTGCCTTGGGTGCTGGTGCAGCTACCTCTTCTTCCTCTTCCTCTTCCATGATGGAAGCCTTTCCTAGCACTCTGGCTACGGTCTTCTTGACCCTTTCCTTTCTTTTCTTTCCCTCAGCAGCAACTGGCTCTTTGGGTGCAGGCTTCTCAGTTGAAGCTCTTGCCTTTGACATGGGCTGCCTGCCTGCTGGCCTTTTGATCTTTAGACCTGGCTTTGTGCCTTGAGCTGGCTCAACTCTCTTTGATGTGGCCTCTTCCTCTGCCACATAATCTTCATCTTCGGAGTCTGAAGTTCTCTTCTTCTTCTGTCTGGTGGCAGCTTTTGGCAGATTGCTTGGGGTACTTCTGCTGCCATCATCTGAAGAGCCGGAGGGACTGGTGCCCTCACTCATCTGCACTTGCTGCTCTGACAAGTTCTGGCTGTCACTCTGATCAGACATGCTGCAAGCTCTGACTTCTGACCCTGTGAATAGTTTATAGATGAGGTAGAATAGATGAGCATCACAAAATGCAGAGATTTTTGCAAAAGAATGATCCAAAAACTTAGTTTTAGTTTCCCACTGAAATCATCTCGGATCTACCGATTTTCAAACTCGGTGATACCGAAGCAGTTTTGGAACCTAAACTAGTGAACTCGGTAGGACCGAGTCACAGTTCGGTGGCACCAAGACTGCTAGGGTTTCACAGAGTTCCAAAATCGGTCACACCGATAAGTAATTCTCGGTCAGACCGAGTCTCACTTGTGCAATGGCATAAGCCAAATTGGTGGGACCGAGTTTTTCAACTCGGTGGGTCCGAGATGGTTTCGGCGGAAACCTAACCCTAAAATTTTCGAATCAAAGCTAATCTACGGGCGTATTGACTGGATAGGAGTGTTTCAATCGTGGCAAGAATCATGAAGAACACAATGTGCTAGGAATCGGACGGGGAATAGCACTGTGATCGAGTCCATACCCTAGTTCGGCGGAGACTCGCTACAGCGGCAACGGCGGGGCAGAATTCCCGTTGATAGCGACGGAGACCAGCAACTGGAGGCGGCTGGTGGCGAGAAGACGATCCGGAGACCATGTTGGCAGAGCAGGCTATCGCGCGGGCGAAGGGGTTCGGAGAAATTTCCAAATTTTGCCCGTGACTATATATAGCCCGACCCTGTCGGTGTGACCGAGTGGAACAACTCGGTGGCACCGAGATTCATAACTGCTGGCAGTTATTGAAACTCGGTGGGACCGAAATGTTCAAATCGGTTGCACCGAGATCGAAAACCTAGATCAACTTAATGATCTCGGTAGGACCGAAAGTGGGGTATCGGTTAGACCGAGAATCATAAAGAGGTTTTGGAAGTTTAAGTCTATGACGAATCGGGGACTCCAAGCGCTCCTCACACAGAGTGGTTCGAATCTGACTTGATCAAATTTTGTGATGCAGCATGAATAGAGTTTGAGACGAGAAAAGCATAGATAGCTAGAGGAGGTACTTAGGCATTCTTGTCCATCCACTTGGCAAAAGAAGATAAAACCAAACCATCAAAACAACAAGTGGATGTCCACGAATGAGTAAAATATGCAACCAGCATGCTCACATAATAAGATGGCAAATGAAATATGTGGCAAGGCATGCACAACCAATTCTAGCATCTATCAAGCAATTTGCGATGACAGGGTCATCTATATATGAGTATATTGACTTAGGAGTCAAGTTAGAGCACTTGATCATAGGTCATACTCATCGTTTAAGCTCAAGTGGGGTTACCACTTTTACATAAAGCATTGTTGTGTTCACATCTTTAGAGTTGCTTTAGCTCAAGTCTTAGAGTAAAGCTCCCCCTAGATGTGATATCCCCCCTAAGAGGGATGAACTAACCTTGGGTTTTGTTGATAATGACTTCATGTAGATGTTGAAGATGTGGATGCTCAATGTTGATGTAGATCACTTGGAGCTATCCATTTGAGTGAATTGCACTTTCAATACCTACATCGGTTAGTCCCACAAGGAACAAACAAGGATATCCATAGACATAGAGTGATGCACACAAGATGATGTCCATGAAAACTTTTAGGTTACCTTGTCCCTTGTCTTACCAACAAGAGGGTTTGTGACTCCTTGAACTAGTGCAAGATGTGGAAGTTGATTGCACTTGTTCTTGCCAAAATGATAAGAGTGAAGTATGTTGGCGGAGTCACCCTCAAGAACTCTCTAGTTCTTCTTCTTTTGGATCCACACCATCTTGATGGGAATCCTTGGAGTTGTAGTCGTACTTGATGAAGTGGAACTTGAAGTAGTCTTGGGAATCCACTTGACTAAGGTCTTAGGAGCTTGTTCAATTGCGTCAATTTCCTCTTGAAGCTTGTCCTTGCCTTTTTGCTTGTAGTCTTGTGGTGGAAGATCATCTTGAGCTTGTGTCCCCTTGAAAGAAGTATCATACTTCTCTTGTTGAGGAACAAACTTTGTCTTGGGGTATTGATCTTCTTCCCACTCAACTCCATTGGCATTGAACTTTCGTTCAAAACCAACACCTTGATTCTTCCGGTGCATTCCTTGCTTGCGCACAATTTCCTCGAATTGCTTACTCCCGGCAAGGCTTTTGTACACTCCTTTCTCTATAATTCCCTTCAATAAACTATTTTCTTGCTCAAGTGTAACTTGGCTAAGAGAATCATTAGTGGAATCAAGAGAACTACTAGAAGCAACAATATTGGATTTAGCATGATCATTGTTACTGCTAGAGGAAGAATCTTTCTTGTTCTTGTTACTAGACTTGACTTGAGGCATGTAAGTGGATAAGAGTAAACGCTTGGCAATGTAAGAAGAGCTTTTCTTGCGGAGATCATCATTGATTGCTTTTAAGAACTCATGCTCTTGCTCAAGATTGAGCTTTTCAAAGCGTAATTTCTCATGAGCTCTTAAAAGTTCTCGATGATCTTCGAAGATAGTTTCATGAGCTAACTTAAGAGTGTTTAGTTCTTTAGTTAGAGCCTCAATCTTCTCCTTATCATTGTCATTCGTTTTATCTTGATTAGCATGATTAATTGACCTTTCATCATAGTATTCATCACTAGAGTTGTCAACAAGCAAATCATCACCTAACAAGTCATCTTCATCACTATTGAAATCAACATACTCGGGGTGTGTTACCTTAGGACCTTTGGCCATGAAGCATCTTCCAATTCCTTCATTTGGTGAGTCAAATATGTCGTAGGAGTTGGTTGACACAAGTGCTAGACCGGCAACACCTTCATCTTGAGTATCTTCGGAGTCGGAGTGATAACTTCTCTCGGAGTGGCTGTCGGAGTCGGAGCCGGATACCCATTCACCAACATGAGCTTGATGTCTTCGTCTTGTGTAGCTCCTTGATGATTTTTCCTTCCTTTCCGAATCCTTGCTTCTCCGTGAGTATCTTCGTTCATAACGATCATCTCTACTCCTTCTCTCTCTTGGTGGTGATTCTTTGCTTCTTCTTTTTGGAGAATCTTCTCTTCTCTTGTAGGGAGCCGTACACTCATTGGAATAGTGTCCGGGTCTTCCACAACTGTAGCAGTTTCGCTCTCGACTAGAAGATCTTTTGTCATTGTAGGACCTTGACTTGAAGCTTCTATCTTTGCTTCTACTCTTGTAGAACTTGTTGAAGTTCTTCACCATTAAGCTCAATTCTTCATTGAAGTCTTGTTTCTCACTTGATGATGTAGGGGCTTCACATGAGGCTTTATAGGCACCACTTGATTTGTTGTGAAGTTCCTCTTTATCCTTAAGTGACATCTCATGAGCAACAATTCTTCCAATCACCTCCGTTGGCTTGAGATCTTTGTAATTGGGCATCATTTGGATCAATGTGCACACGGTATCATATTTTCCATCCAAGGCTCTTAGAATCTTCTTGATGATGAATCTGTCGGTCATCTCTTCACTTCCTAAGCCGGCAATCTCATTTGTGATGAGAGCAAGCCTAGAGTACATTTCAGCGACACCTTCACCATCCTTCATCTTGAACTTGTCAAGTTGGCTTTGAAGCACATCCAACTTGGATTCCTTGACGGAGTCGGTACCTTCGTGCATATCAATCAAAGTGTCCCAAATTTCCTTCGCATTCTCAAGACGGCTGATTTTGTTGAATTCTTCGGGGCACAATCCGTTGAAGAGAATATCACAAGCTTGAGCATTGTATTGCAACATCTTCAACTCATCCGCGGTAGCTTCACGGTTTGGTTCTCTCCCATCAAAGAAGTCACCTTGCAAACCAACACACACAATAGCCCAAACGGCGGGGTTATGTCCAAGAATATGCATTTTCATTTTATGCTTCCAACTAGCAAAATTAGTACCATCAAAGTAGGGACCTCTACGGTGATAATTTCCCTCGCTAGACGCCATACTCTCCTAGGTTGTGAAACCAAGGCTATGACCACCAAAAGCTATGGAGATCAAAGCAAATGGAGACCAAAGCTCTGATACCACTTGTAGGATCGAAAGTATGTCTAGAGGGGGGTGATTAGACTACTTGACCAAATAAAAACTTAACCTTTTCCCAATTTTAGTTCTTGGCAGATTTTAGCTATTTTAGGACAAGTCAAGCAATCATCACACAATTCAAGCAAGCATGCAAAGAGTATATTGGCAGCGGAAAGTAAAGCATGCAACTTGCAAGAATGTAAAGGGAAGGGTTTGGAGAATTCAAACGCAATTGGAGACACGGATGTTTTTCCCGTGGTTCGGATAGGTGGTGCTATCCTACATCCACGTTGATGGAGACTTCAACCCACAAAGGGTAACGGTTGCGAGAGTCCACACAGGGCTCCACCCACAAAGGGTAACGGTTGCGCGAGTCCACACAGGGCTCCACCCACGAAGGGTCCACGAAGAAGCAACCACCCACAAAGGGTCCACGAAGAAGCAACCTTGTCTATCCCACCATGGCCATCGCCCACACAGGACTTGCCTCACTAGCGGTAGATCTTCACGAAGTAGGCGATCTCCTTGCCCTTACAAACTCCTTGGTTCAACTCCACAATCTTGTCGGAGGCTCCCAAGTGACACCTAGCCAATCTAGGAGACACCACTCTCCAAGAAGTAACAAATGGTGTGTAGGTAATGAACTCCTTGCTCTTGTGCTTCAAATGATAGTCTCCCCAACACTCAACTCTCTCTCATAGGATTTGGATTTGTGGAAAGAAGATTTGAGTGGAAAGCAACTTGGGAAGGCTAGAGATCAAGATTCATATGGTAGGAATGGAATATCTTGGTCTCAACACATGAGTAGGTGGTTCTCTCTCAGAACATATGAGTTGGAATGGTGTATGTGTTCTGATGGCTCTCTCCTCGAATGAAGAGGAGGTGGAGGGGTATATATAGCCTCCACACAAAATCCAACCGTTACACACAGTTTTCCAATCTCGGTGGGACCGAATCAACAAACTCGGTCGGACCGAAAATGTAAACCTAGTGACCGTTAGAGATTTTCGGTGGGACTGACATGCAACTCGGTAGGACCGATATGGTTAGGGTTTGGGCATAACGTAATCTCGGTGAGACCGATTACACAAACTCGGTGAGACCGAATTTGGTAATTAGCTAACCAGAGAGTTGGTCAGGCAAACTCGGTGGGACCGATTTGCTCTTTCGGTGAGACCGAAAAGTTACAAAGGGGAAACACTGAATTTACATTGCAATCTCGGTGGGACCGATTCGCTCTTTCGGTGAGACCGAAAAGTTACGAAAGGGAAACAGAGAGTTTGCAATCCCATCTCGGTGAGACCGAGATCCCTATCGGTAGAACCGAATTGCTAGGGTTTGGCAGTGGCTTATGACAAGTGAAACTCGGTGGCGCCGGATCGGAAGAATCGGTAGGACCGAGTTTGGCTTAGGGTTTAGGTCAAATGTGGATATGGGAAAGTAGTTGAGGGTTTTGGAGCATATCACTAAGCACATGAAGCAACAGGCTCATTAAGCAACACCTCATCCCTCCTTGATAGTATTGGCTTTTCCTAAAGACTCAATGTGATCTTGGATCACTAAAATATAAGATGAAGAGTCTTGAGCTTTTGAGCTTGAGCCAATCCTTTTTCCTTAGCATTTTGAGGGTTCCACTTTCACATCCATGCCATGCCAATCATTGAGCTTTCCTGAAATAATCATCTTGGAATAGCATTAGCTCAATGAGCTATATGTTGTTATGAATTACCAAAACCACCTAGGGATAGTTGCACTTTCATATAACGGTATACTCGTATAACCCATACCTGGTGGTAAAAGCCGTCTTGGGTATATCCTGTTCCCAAATCTTCAACTGGTGGTATCCTGATCACAGATCGATCTTGGAAAATACCTTAGCTCCTTGCAATCGATCAAACAGATCATTGATCATCGGTAGTGGGTACTTGTTCTTGATGGTTACTTCATTCAATCCTCGATAATCAACAACCATCCTTAATGATCCATCCTTCTTCTCCACTAGAAGTACTGGCGATCCCCAAGGTGAAGAACTTGGTCGAATATAACCTTTATCCAGTAACTCCTTAATTTGCTGCTTAATTTCCACCAAATCCTTTGCAGGCATCCTATATGGTCTCTTTGATATTGGCCCTGTGCCTGGCAATAGCTCAATAAAAAACTCAATATCTCTATCCGGTGGCATGCTTGGCAACTCTTCTGGAAATACTTCAGGGAAATCCTTCACTACTGGTACTTCCTCCTGCACAACTCATGTTAAGCAATTTACTTGAGTCCTCTTTGGCACATGTCGGGATACATACTTGATCCTTCTCCCTTCTGGGGTGGTAAGCAAAATTGACTTACTAGCACATTCAATATTCCCTTCATACTTTGATAACCAATCCATGCCTAATATCACATCCAATCCTTGAGATTCCAATACTATTAGGTCTGAGGGAAAAACATAGTTACCAGTCCTTAATGGTAACCGATCACACCATAGACTAGCCATATATTCTGCTCCAGGCGAGGTTACTAACATGGGTGACCTAAGGGCTTGGGTTGGCAGTTTATACTTATCCACAAATCCCCTTGATATGTATGAATGCGATGCACCAGTATCGAAAAGAACGAGTGCAGTAAATGACTTAACCAAAAACTTACCGATTACTGCATCCGGCTGCTCTTCAACCTCCTCCACACTAATGTGGTTCACCTGTACCCTGTTGAAAGGGTTCGGCTTCCTCCTAGAGCTTCCATTGCCATTTGCATTCTGTGATTCAGGACATTCATTGGCATAATGTCCGGTCTTCTGGCACTTAAAGCAAGTGACTTGGCTCAGGTCTTTCTTGGCTAGGGTTGATGGGTTGGTGCGGTTCTGGCCGTTGCTTCCTCCATTCCCATTACCATTCTTGGGGCCATTGTGATTGTGCGTGCTACCTCCTCCATGGGTATGCTGAAAATGTCCTTCCGGTCTAGGGGTAAATCGTGGCTTCTGCTGAGCTCCTGAATTGTACTTTCCTTATGTATACTTCCTCTTGCGATTTTCAATTTGCTGCTGCTTCCCTTCAATCATAAGAGCATGATCTACCAACTCCTGGTAGTTGTTGAAGGTTGCTACCATCAACTGCATGCTCAACTCATCATTCAGTCCTTCCAGAAACTTCTCCTGCTTAGCGGCATCCATAGCAACGTCATCTGGGGCATAACGTGCTAGCTTACTAAAGTCCTCCACATACTGGCCAACTGTACGTCCTCCTTGGCGCAAGTTGCGAAACTCTCGCTTCTTCATGGCCATAGCTCCTGATGAAACATGGGCAGTTCGAAAAGCCTGCTGAAACTGGTCCCATGTGACAGTATCGACAGGGAAACTGGCTGTGAAATTCTCCCACCATGATGCTGCGGGTCCTTCAAGCTGATGTGCAGAAAACTTCACCTTCTCCGCATCCGTGCATACTGCTATGGTCAACTCTCTAGCTGACTTGCGGAGCCAATCATCTGCTACTATCGGCTCGGTGCTACTGGAAAACACCGGTGGATTTAGCCTAAGAAAACGGGCTAAGTGATCAACATGTGGTGGTGGTGGTGGGTTGTTGTTGTTGTTCCCATGATTCTGATTCTGGACTAGCAACTGCATCAATGTGTTCTGCTACTGGATCAACTGGGTGAGCTCTGGTGGAAAGGTAAATCCGGGGTCAAGTCTCGGAGGCATCTGAGGGTTTAGAAAAGATGAGATTTAAGAATAGAGGGGGTATAAAGAGAAAACACTACCCATATGCACATGAGGCAAAAGCAAACAATTCACTTCATTCAATCAAACAAGGGCATACAATCGATCTAACTATCGCAAAAGTGCTCGGACTACTATATTTACATGGTGGACTACTACTACTGATGAGGTGGTCTACTAGAAATATTCTTCGGTTGCAGACTCCATGATATCTGCTCCGGCTTCATCAACATAGTCATCATCGCTATCATCTGGATCCGAGTCGGTGTCATCGATGATGATGTAGTCTTCCAGGCGAATCTCCTTGGGTTCTTCGTCTTCATCTACTGGCGTAGGGCCTCCCATAAATATTCCAATCTTCTTGATCAGATCGTCATTCTTCCCCACTAATACTTCGATTTCCTCTTCATAATCTTCACGTGTAGCCTTGAGTTCTTCCTCCAGTTCCTTGATTCTTGTTTTTGCCTTCTTCAGGTCTATCATGTCGGTGCACATCTGGTTCTCATGACGTCAAATGTGCTGGTTTAACTCCTGGATAAAAGCTGCAATTGATCTATCCTTTCTGGTGCTGATCATTTCCCAGTGCTCATCTCAGCACCCACAAATCTGGTAGATAGTATCCTTGAGATCATTGCGGTAGACTTCTCCAATGCGTCCCATAGCGATGTGAGCTGCCATGCTCTTTCCTAGACTCCAAGTTGGTGCATCAAAAGAAAACTCTATGGGCTCAGTGACAGGCATAAACGTCCTTCCTGGAACTTGAACTTGAATCATCCAGCGCTCTTCTTCAGGTAAAGTGGCGTTGTAGGTTCCGGTGATGCTTGGTACTCCTATGTTCAGGTATCTAGTGACTTCCTTCAAGTGACGTCCAAAGGGTGTATCTTCATTCGGTTGCGTGAACTTGTTCCTTGCATCCGCCATCCTAAAGAGTAGAAAAGATGAGAGGTCAGAAGAGAAGAGAGTGAGTAGTGATCTAGGTCTTTAGCTTAGTGGTCGTGTCCTATAGCCAGCGTGTGCTCTGATACCATCTTGTAACAACCAGACCTCAAACGGTCCAATCTCTGTGCTCCGGTGTCATCCCTGGATCAGTAATGCTGACACCACACAGTACTTGAAGGATTTATAACAGAGTAGCAATCACACATTTATTACATCAAGTGTCTCAAAAGAGATCTTATTACAATAAAATATGGCTTAAGGCCATCTAATAATGATAACAGCGGAAGGCTTGGAAGATAAGTGAGTCCATCAACTCCAAAGGCATCACTGAGTATAGAACCATGACCTAAAACTCCTTAATCATCGTCTGAAAAGTCTGCAACATTAATGTTGCAGCCCGAAAACGGGTTAGCACATGGAATATGCTGGCAATGTAACACATAGAGAGTAATGGAATGAAACAACTATACTATATGCATATTTGACTGGTGGAAAGCTCTATGGTTACAGTTTTTGCGTAAAGCCAATTTTTCCCTACTGCAAAGGAATAAATTTTATTTAACTATTATGGTGGTTGTTGAACACTGAGAATGGTTGATAGCATCCTCAATCCCAATTAAGTAACATCATTAAACAAACCCATCAAATTAAATTTTATAGTAACATGTTGAGATTCACATGATAATCCAGGTACTAGATACTCAAGATGTCTATAATCGGGGACACAGCTAACCATGATTAGTTTATACACTCTGCAGAGGTCTGCGCACTTTTCCCCACAATACTCGATCTCCTCCGTTGGGATTCTCGCACCACATGGTGTTTGAGAAACGGATGACCGAGACATAGTCTTTCAGAAGCGCTAGCACCTTACGATGGGTAGACCGTACCACTTACATCCCGTACATCTGCTAGTCTACCACTGTAAGAGTTTGCACGACTTAGTCAACTATGCTAGAGCCCATAATAGCTTGTGGCTGCACACAGAAGTTTCTAGCATGAAAAATCTCATGATCCCTTTGAGCCTGGGTGGCGGTCCAAAAGAAAACAGGCAATGCTGGAATACCCAGGTACCTCAATCCACCCAGATGTGTATTTAAGTTGCCACCTTAGATAAACCATTGATTTAAAAATCTCACATATGTCATGGATATCACTCACCCAATCCACGTCTACTAGCATAGCATAGCAATAATAAGCAAACGTAGAAGTAACTCCCAAAGGTTTGATAATAAACAGGTAATAGGTACTACCTCAACTACTTCCCAAAACTACAATTTATTTAGATCCTAATCATGCAATGTGTGGGGATTGATCTAATGCAATAAAACTGGGTAGTAGAAGGTATGATCAAAGTGTTACTTGCCTTGCTGATGATCCGCGAAACTTAGTGATTCGAAGTAACAAGCGGCGCACTCCGGGTACTCTATCGCAAACAAACAAGCATACAATAAGTACTCAACTAATGCACGGGTAAAACTCGAATAAGAGATCTAACCTGAAAGTTCAACTTAAGAACTCCGGTTGGCAAAAGAATCAATCGAACGAAGAAACGAAAGACAAACGGCAAAAAGAACAGGCTTCGTTACTATTCTGGATTAGGGCATTTTTTACGTGGCAAAAACTTGTTTGAGTTGGTTAAATGGAAAGAGGGTTTCGAGACGAAATTCCAGGCGCTTGAATCGCCTGATTCCGATAAACGAGCAAAAAGTTATACTAAAACGAAATCGGATCAAAATCGCGATCAGAAAATCACAGATTTAATCCGAGAAAAGAAAAACGACGAACAGTTTAACAAACGAACGCTCGTTAACTGGATCTAAACGACGAACACATTCGTTAAAACGAAGAACGAGCGAACGCTCGCTAATTAGCCTAAACCGAAAAAACCGTTCTAAAAAACGGATCTAAAAAAAAACCGCGCTTAAAAAAAACTGGGCGGTTTTCTAAAGAAAATCGCTGGCGACAGCAGCTACCTGGTGGCGGGTCGGCGGGCGGCGGGGCGGCTCAGCGAGGCGGCGTGGGGCGGCGGGGCGACGCGGGGCGGCGCGCGGCAGCGCGGCTGCGGCGGCCTAGGGTTAGAGTTAGGGCACGGCGCGGGGCTCGAGGCGTGCTGGGGCGCTGGTGGCTGGCCGGCTCGGGCGGGCGCTTATAAGGCTGCCGCGGGCGGAGTCCGCTCGGGTACGGCCGAGTCGGTTTCGCATTTTTTTAAATATAACGCGCAGAAAACAAATAAAAGAAATACTAAACAACTCCAAATCTCGAAATAAATTTCCCGGCTTCTAAAATCAAGTCGGCACAGGATGAACATTTTTTGGGGCCTAAATGCAATTTTGAAAACACGTATTTTTTCCTAAATTCAAATAAAATGCAAATAAAACCAAATAAAATCTTATTTGATTTTTTTATTAAATCTCAATATTTCTTTTTTTGGGAAAGTAATTTTATTCCCTCTCTCATATTTTTGCAAATGGAATTATGAAGATAAATAAATAAAATCAATGATCCTATTTTCAAATTTGAGACAACTCAAATAGAAAATACGAAATCGCCAACTCTCCCGAGGGTCTTGAGTTGCGAAAAATTTCTAGGATCCCACAAAATGCAATAAATATGATATGCAATGATATCTAGTGTATAACATTCCAAATTGAAATTTGGGATGTTACAAGGCCCAATGACTCTCTGCATTATAGCTCTGTTCAATTGACTGAGAAGATGTTGTTGCAATGTCAACCATCCTTGTGAACGGCAAATATGAGGACTGCAGTAAGGTTGGGTTAAACCCCTTCTGCAAACTTAACCCGACACCATTGGTGAAAACCCCTGACCTCTTTCTCTTTTTGGTGTTTCCTCAGTAGTTTAAATACTTGCATGACCTTTTAACCTGTATTTGTTTACAGGCAATCTGACTTCTGGAAGGCCAAGTTGATCATGAAGCTGCCAAGAAGGCTAGAGCCGCTGCCATAGCTGCCAGGAGAATGATCTAGAAGCCCAAGAAGAAGAAGACCGCATCTGACTTATTCCACCTGGATGATGCTTTTGAGTCGGAGGTAGCCCTTGACTCCCTTGGCCAATTTTTTAACTACCTTATTGACACTGACTATTGCCAGGACGACACGGGGCCAGCAGGCCGTGGAAGAAGAGGTAACTATTTCCTCCGACTCAGCCCTTTGCCAAGACAGAAACTTCGACTGGTAATCAGAAAGTAAGGTTTTCGCACCCTTTGCTTATCTGGACCCTCATTTTCTTTTGAAAAGCAGCAACATGAGAGCCGCCGTCAGGCCGGACTAATGCGACGATGAACACTCTGATTACAACAAACTCCTCGAAAACGCCAGAACGAGGTTTGTTTCATCTTTGTCTTTTGCTTCCATTATGGATCTATTCCCTTGCATAGTAACTTCATTTTACCTTTGCAGGAGGTTTCTCGCTCTTCTGGCGACTCGTCACAAACCCAATTTCCGGCTTTCAAGAACTGCCCCCTAGGGTAAGGAAAAATCATCTTTCCTCTGTATCTTGTAAACTGCATCATTACACTAAATTTCTCATAAATCTTTCTTTAGTGGTCAAAGCCAAATCCAAGAAGGCCAGAGGTGGTTAAGGCCGACAGAAGACACGGAAAGTTTCCTGGCACCTGAAGCCGAACCATGCCAACTCCCTCCAAACTGGAAACACCCAGAGGCCCAGCTGTTCATACTCAATTGGAACCTCCTGAGTGTCAGCCGATTGAGGCCACCCTTAATGCCGACCATTACTAACATCTAGCGTCAGCTAACCCGCCAACAACTTCTGATACTGACGTTTTGATTACCGATAGCCGGTTTGTTGAACCGGGAATCCCCACTGTATTAGCCCGGCATACTGCTAAGCAAGAGGCTTTAGAGAAGCAGAAAGTGTGGTTTGATATCTCCCATTACACTCACCTCAATATCAATGATGTACTGTCCGACTATCTCAATCATGTGCACTCCAGTCGTGACTCAGAAATCGAGATGGTCAAGCAATTGCAGCTAAAATATGAGGTATGTTCTCCGGTTTACTTATACTCTGCCAGCCCCCAAGTCTTCAGATGATGAACTTGAATGATCTGTAGACTACTTTATGATATAAGTTGATATTTTGCCGCTAGGTTTTTAAAAAGTCCAATAGAGTAGCGTAAACTTCACCTGTAGTCCCCAAGGGCTGGATACTTTTATTATAAATGAACCGGTACTTAATTGCATAATAGTCTTTTACTAGTCCCAATAAGTATTGTGATCTGGATCAGTCTTGAAAAACTTTCTGAATATCATGCATTCGCCCCCAAGTGCCAACCATTGTTACTTTGTAAAACCCTTGGGACTTGAAACATATAAAAGTCATAAAAATTGCTTTGGTAGACATTAGCCCCCAAGTGTCAAGTGGTATTGCAGTGCAAAGTACTTGAGACTTGAACCCTTATAACTTTTAGTTTAAGTCTTGACACACCTGTGAATGTTTTGTAGAACGCCTTATCTGAGTTGGGCTCTCAATTGACGGATGCCAATACCCGATTGGCGGAGCATGAGACAGAGATAAAGACCACTGCCTCTAAACTCCAATTAAGCCTCTCTGAATATGAGAAATTGAAGACCAGCTTAGCAGCAAGAAAGAAATCCTACGCCGAAGAAAAGACACTACTGATACAATGCGCTGATACAGCTGAGGCGGCTCTTGAGGAGGTTACCACGAATCTCACCGGCTTAAAAAACCGTGTGTCTCAAATGGTCTCCGCCATCTTCGGTAAGTCATTTTTATTAATAATGTATACCTTATTTTGACCAGGAATATAAGCCGCCTGCTGAGCCTTTGTTAAAAAACACTCGCAGGTCCATGAAGCAAAAATCTGAGCCAAGATAGTGAGACAAAACTAAAGGCGGTTTATACCTTGGTGGAACAATTGTATACTGGTGCTCAATGAGCACTTGCTACTATCTCCCCTCCCAACCAAGGACCCAACCGGTTGAGTGATGTTTTGAAGAAGTTATCGATCTTACCCGCCAGGTTTCAAGAGGTCACACGATCCTGTGCCAGAGCCGGAGCCCTGACTGCCCTGAGCCGCTCCAAAGCTTGGGTGCCGGATCTAGATCCGGTGGATGTGGCTAAGGGGTACCCTACCGTGAAGGAAGACGGGACTCCATTTGAGCAAGATGACTTTATTGCCTGTGTGAGGGGAGTTCGCCCTCAAGCTACCATTCTTGGAGAGGAGACCAACATTGATAAATATCAGCCGGGTTTTGATATGGAGAATAAGAAGACGGCGACTCCCTCTTATAAAGTGACGGATCTTATCCCGCCGGTTCGTCAACATACTTTTGCCCCAGAAATTGACCCGGCCAGCCTAATTGACGATGATGCTAAGTTCATTGCTCTGAACGGCTTTGACTGGTCCAACCCCAGCTTTCAACCAGCGGAGGGAGGTGAGCCGGCTAGGGGGAGTCATAACCATCTGAACAATGCAACTTTTAGCTTAAGACCTGCTTAAGAGAGAAAAAACAGTCTAACCTTTTGGGCTCTCAATGCCTTGTAATAGGTTAGTTTGAAAACTGCATATTTTGCCTATGCCATCGTGCATAAGATTTTGCATATGGCTCTTTGCCCATGATGTCAATATATATATATATATATATATATATATATATATGCGTTACATCCGTGGTTACATCTGTAATGTTTTAACTCTGTTCCTGTAAAAAATGAAAGAACTGGCCTGGCGGTTTAGCATCGGACGGGTCAAAACACCCGATATATGACTTATGAAATTATCATAGTGGAAAAGACAGAACCCGATGTAAGTTAAACCAGGCTGGAAAAAACCTTTGATGAACGAAAAAACACAGGGAAACCTGTTCCTAAATGACACTGTCATACCTGTGTTCTTTGAATCTGGACTGCCGGTTTACCTGATCCGGATGATGAGGTTGATAACCCAATCTTTTGTAGAAGTCAATACTTCCATATGTCTTGATGACTATTATTCCTTGGCAACTCATTGTCAAATAACCGAGCCGGTTGAATTTGAAACCATACTGACAATTAGATTGGAGATGATAAAAAAACAAGACAAAAACACTAGGCTTCAGACAATGTAAATCAAAACATTTAAATAAAAACTGGAGGCTTCTGATTCGAATACGATCAGTAAACCAGACCAAAGGGGTTAAGCTAAGATTCGAATACGATCATATAGCCCCCAGTGGCTTTGGCGTTGCACCGATCAAGAGGGTACCGACAGCTGTGTTCTCTTTGGTTCGAATACGACCTATGTTTGAACAGGAAGCCCCCAAATGACCTTGAGAGGTTTTTAACGACCCTGATTCGAATACGATCCAAGTCGGACCCAAAAGGGGTTAAGCTATGATTCAGATACGATCAAGAAGCCCCCTCGTGAGTTTGGCTTTGAGCCGATCAAGAGGGTTATGACAACTATGTTCTCTTTGGTTCGAATACGACCTATGTTTGAACATGAAGCCCCTAAGTGACCATGAGGTTTACAGTTAGATTCGAATACGATCATGAGCTGGACCAAAAGGGCTAAGCTAGATTTGAATACGATCAGCCCCTTTTTGGTCATTTTTAACTAATGAAAATAATAAAGATATGTGATCATTAAAAGGGAAAAGGAAAGAGGTCCTGCTTTATTACTTATCATAATATATACAACGTCAGAGTATGTACATGACAAGAGCCGGTGGCTTAAATATAGTATGGCCGAAGTTGAGCAATGTTCCATGGCCGGCGGGTCTCCTCCTCTGACTTACGTGAGTCTTTGTGCTCTCGAACGTCAATGAGGTAATATGACCCATTATTTAAGTTCTTGCTGACCACAAAGGGTCCTTCCCAAGGCGGGGATAGCTTGTGTGCATCAGACAGATCCTGGATGAGCCGGAGCACCAGGTCACGTTCTTGAAAGATTCTGGACTTAACCCGTCGACTGTGATAACAGCGCAGGTCCTGTTGATAAATTGCTGATTGAGCTGCCGCCAAATCTCTCTCCTTATCTAACAAGTCAAGTGCATCCTGTCGGGCTCGTTCATTATTAGCTTCAATGTAAGCCGTCGCGTGAGGCGAGTCATGACGGATGTCACTAGGCAGCAGGGCACTGCTTCCGCTCCATAAACCATGAAGAAAGGTGTATAACATGTAGACCTGTTAGGAGTGGTATTAATACTCCACAGCATCGAGGGTAATTCCTCTACCCAACAACCTGGCGTCCGTTGTAAGGGAACCATAAGCCGGGGTGAGGGAGTCCTGGATTAGGGGGTGTTCGGGTAGCCGGACTATACCTTCAACCGGACTCCTGGACTATGAAAATACAAGATGGAAGACTTCGTCCCGTGTCCGGATGGGACTTTCCTTGGCGTGGAAGGCAAGCTTGGCGATGCGGATATTCAAGATCTCCTACCATTGTAACCGACTCTGTGTAACCCTAACCCTATCCGGTGTCTATATAAACCGGAGGGTTGTAGTCCGTAGGCAATCAACTCCATACACAACAATCATACCATAGGCTAGCTTCTAGGGTTTAGCCTCCTTGATCTCGTGGTAGATCTACTCTTGTACTACCCATATCATCAATATTAATCAAGCAGGAGTAGGGTATTACCTCCATCGAGAGGGCCTGAACCTGGGTAAAAAACATAGTGTCCCTTGTCTCCTGTTAGCATCCGGCCTAGACGCACAGTTCGGGACCCCCTACCCGAGATCCACCGGTTTTGACACCGACATTGGTGCTTTCATTGAGAGTTCCCCTGTGTCGTCGCCTTTAGGCCCGATGGCTCCGTTGATCATCAACAATGATACGGTCCAGGGTGAGACTTTTCTCCCCGGATAGATCTTCGTCTTCTGCGGCTTCGCTCTGCAGGCCAATCCACTCGGCCACCTAGAGCAGAACGGAAGCTACGCCCCTGGCCATCAAGTCAGGTTTGGAAGCTTAAACTACACAGCTGACATCCGCGGAGACTTGATCTTCGACGGGCTCGAGCCATGACCAAGCACACCGCACTATCTCGAGGGGCATGATCTAGCTCTGCCCCCGGATAGTGTCCTGGAGGCCGCACACGCATTGGTTCCGACCCCTAACGCGGAGCCTATTCCGCTAATTGAGGATGAGCGGTTGGACGTCACCTCGGGGGCTGCGATCCCGAAAGCGATCGAGCCGAACGCTAGCCCCGCACTCTGCACGACCCGTGACTCCGAGGATCCGGACTCCTCCCCGGACTCCGAACCCCCAGCGCCCCTGCCAATCGAATTCGATTGGGCGCCGATAATGGAGTTCACCGCCGTAGACAACTTTCAGCACTCGCCTTGTGGCGATATCCTGAACTCTCTCAAGTCTCTCTCCTTATCAGGAGAGCCCTGGCCGAACTAAGGTCAGCAAGGATGGGATACGGACGATGAAGAAATTCAAAGCCCACCCACCACCCACCTGGTAGCCACTGTCGACAATTTAAACGACGTGCTCAACTTCGACTCCGGAGACATCGACAACATGGATGACGATGCAGGAGATACCGACGAACCAACGCCCATAGGGCATTGGACAGCCACCTCATCTCACGATGTGTACATGGTGGATACCCCTAAAGGAAACGACAATGAGGAAAAAGGGGATGGGACGGGAGATCGACCCCCAAAAAGCAATCAAAGCGTCGGCGTAAACGCCGACCCAAGCCCCGCCTCGATAAAAACCCAGCCATAGAGCAGGACGAGCCGGTAGACGACGAGCAGGCCTTAGAGCAACCATCCGAACAGGGCAACACAGATAGAGAAACCGAACATCCCTCCTCCGGCGAAAACGGCATTCCAGACAACCTCACGCCGAATAAACCTATGGAGCAGAAGAATCTCCACGAGAGGCTCGTTGCAACTGCACGCAGCCTAAAAAAGCAGAAGGGGAAGCTAAAAATAGCGGAAGATGCACTCCGGATTAGATGGAGCAAATTAATCAACACCACAGATAAGTATGGCGACAGTCGCCGCACTAAAAGCTATCCAAAAAGAAAGCTACTACCTGAATTCGACGAAGAGGCCCTAGAGCCCTCGCATTCAAAAAAATGAAAAAGCCACACGGTCGGATAGACGATCCCATAAAGCGGCAAGCGGCGCCGCACCTAATTCGGCATGCGACCCACTTAAGGATTCGCATCATGGCCCAATCAGGTCCATTTATGGGCCAAGAAAGCAAGCTCTCGTAAGCAACGCTATGAAGCCATCATCAGTATCTGGCACACCCAAATATAGGGGCGCCGCACACCCCCTATGTTTCACCGATGAGGTCCTGGACTATGAATTCCCAGAGGGATTCAAACCCGTAAACATAGAGGCATATGATGGAACAACAGACCCTGGAGTTTGGATTGAGGATTATATCCTCCACATACACATGGCTAGAGGAGATGATCTCCACGCCATAAAATATCTACCCCTTAAGCTCAAAGGGCCAGCCCGGCATTGGCTTAAAAGCCTTCCCAAAACACAATTGGAAGCTGGGAAGAGCTCGAGGATGCTTTCCGAGCAAACTTTCAAGGGACCTATGTCCGCCCTCCGGATGCAGACGATCTTAGTCACATAACTCAATAACCCGGAGAATCAGCTCGGCAGTTCTGGAATAGATTCCTCACTAAAAAGAATCAGATAGTCGACTATCCGGACACCGAAGCCTTAGCAACTTTCAGGCATAACGTCCGAGACGAATGGCTCGCCAGACACCTCGGCCAAGAAAAGCCAAGAACAATGGCCGCACTAACAAGCCTTATGACCCGCTTTTGTGCAGGGGATGACAGCTGGTTGGCAAGGTGCAGCCCCAGCGACCCAAGTACATCCGAAACTAGGGATGGAAACGGAAAACCGCGACGCAACAAGGACCGTCGCTGGACTAAGGACAAAAGTCCGAAGAGCACGGCAGTCAATGCCGGATTCAAAGGCTCACGACAAAATAAGGAAAAATCGCCCCCCCAGGATAACAGGGATGATCCATCCAACCTAAATAAAATCCTGGACAGGATATGTCAGATACACAGTACTCCCGGGAAGCCTGCTAACCATACCCACAGAGACTATTGGGTTTTCAAACAATCCGACAGACTCAATGCCGAACACAAGGGGCTCGACACACCAAGCGAAGACGAGGACGAACCCCAAAAGCAGAGCACCAAGAAACAAAAGAACTTCCCACAAGAAGTAAAAACAGTGAACTCACTTCACATAACAAAACGTGCGGCGCCCGTAAAGGTACGCACCACATGGCCCATCCCCAAAGGGTCCTGCCACTGGTTGTCAAAACCAATCATCTTCGATCAGCTAGATTATTCTGGGAATATCAAGAATGCAGGCTGGACTGGCTTGATACTCGATCCAATAATTGGCGGACTCCAGTTTTCAACTGTCCTTATGGACGGCGGCAGTGGACTAAACCTGATATATCAGGATACAATCCAGCACATGGGGATAAACCCAACAAGAATCCGCCGCAGCAAAACCTCCTTTCAAGGGGTAATACCTGGCCCGGACACCCATTGTTTGGGTTTTCTCCGGCTCGAAGTCATATTCGGCTCTTCCAATAACCTCCGTCGCGAAAAGCTGACCTTCCATATCGTCCCGTTCTCAAGTCGCTATCAAGCACTACTAGGACGCGAAGCTTTCGCTCGCTTTAACGCAATACCGCATTATGCATCTCTTATGCTTAAGATGCCCAGTCCACGAGGCATCATCTCTTTGAAGGGGAAGCACTAAAGTGCGCCTCCCCAAGCGGAGGACTGTGCAGCCGCTTTGACAGCCCCACAAAAAAATGGCCTCACCGGCCAAAAAACTTCGAAATAGGTCATTCAAGACCACGAACGCGGATAGACGAGTTCGGTGCAAAATCATCATTGATGCAGGCCTAGAAGCCATATACCCCCGCACTAGGGGCTCCACGCATATACAATAAGAGACAATAAAGCTCAAACTTATATATCTTACTTTATACTTTGCTTATTTTAAACTTTTTCGGCACGGCCCGTTTTCAACTCAGTTCCTCTCTTTTACAGATGAACGTCGTACGGCGCCCGTCCAGGATACGACACAATGGAGACACAGGCGCAGACGTGCAGTAGGGACCCGTCCTAAAGGATTCTTTTTAGATTAAGACCCTGCGTAAACCTTTTTTTTCTATCTCTTGTTGCTACACATCCCCTGGTTTTTTCTTTCTAATATAACCAAGGAGGAGGCTGGCGTCTTGCCATGTGGCCACGTCAGAATTTTTGCACGTACCTGGACACTAGGGGCTTTTTTAATAAAGAGTGTTGTTTCGCCCGCACTCATAAAGACCGAACACCTTAGGGAGTGTTCGGCGTCGCGAGTTTTGGCATTTTATGCATCAGCTCTGAATCATGTCTTTGGTCAAATGTTGGGTTGCCCGGCTCCTTAGTTCGGCTACCTTACGTTCCGCTCTATCGGCTAAGGTAGCACCAGGAGAACTACTGCGATTGTGCCCCGGGCAAGCACCTGAGTAGAGAAAGCCGAAAACTGACTGTCATGATGTAGCGTGAGACTGGTCAGCCACTCGATGACCTATCGGAATCTATCGGATTCCTTCGCTTTAACGAAGGGCCGCTTCCCGGTCAGGCATATACGCGCCCCGAACTCGGAGGAGCGCAGTTGCCACCAAGGAGCTACCTAAAGAGTCTCATTGTCAAACTCCTATGGCTAAGTGAAAGTGTTAAAGCATTATAGTCCAGTTGCCTGGCCCGCTGCGCTATCACCTCCTTTGTAGGACCAAGACGTTGGGTTAAGTGTGGAAATGCGTCTTCTGCGAGCACCCCCGCACTATGTGCGTGGGGGCTGAAGCCAACGACTGCCATCTTTCAGATTCTATATATATATATATATATATATCTTAAAACGGCCGCACAGGAGGTGTTCCCAATACTTGGAGGCACAAGTATAAAATAGGCCACTACAGTTTATCAAAATATTACTTTATAAATACATATGCTATCATAACATAGCATCTTTCAGGCATAGCGTCTCTATTACACGAGCGCCTTCAAGAACTTCCTGAAAATAGTGCTCGGAGGGTACTCGGCTTTTGTCCGAATCTCGGGACGCAACAACGGTGGTCTCCATCTCTCCCCAGTATGTCTTAACACGGGCAAGAGCCATCCTAGCGCTCTCTATGCATGCTGACCTCTTCATTGCATTTATACGCGGCACCGCGTCAAGGAATCGCTGCACCAAGCTGAAATAACTCTTCGGCTCCGATCTCCCAGGCCACAGATGACCCATAACGTACTTCATGGCGAGTCCGAACAATCTATTCAGCTTGGCCCATTGAGCCAGGCGATCGTCCACTGCCAGTGGACGCTCTGGATTGTGGAACTGTGACCAGAAAAGCTTTTCCACTTAGCGATCTTTTAGATCTCAAAAGTGTTCGGTCGCATCAGCCGCACTTGCTGCCAAATCCAGATAGGTGTCCTCCACAGTCCACATCCGGTCCAACGGAGCAAACTTCGGATCACAAAACTTCCTCTGCAGCATAAAGGGCTTTCCAGCCGCAATTTGTTCGGCCTGACGCAGCTCCTCTTTCGCATCTCTCATCGCAGAGCAAGCGTCCTTGGCATCGGCAACGGCCTTCTCTAAGTCCGTCTGTCTCGTCCGGTCTTCTTTCTCAAGAAGTTTGCAACGGTCTGCAGCGCTCTTTAACTTCTCGGCCATCTCGGCCATCTCTTCTTTGCTTCGGCAGTGAGCAGCCTGTTCGGCTCTCAGCTCTTCAAGGGCCTTCTTGGCATCCACATCGCTTTTTTTGGCTTGCTCCTTAGCTCGGGCAAGTTTTGCCCTAAGATTCTCCATGACGGCCGTACCATCTGCGTCAAGCACACACATTGTAAGACACTGGCACGAAGCTCCTCTTACCTGATGCCGCTCGAAGAATTACATACCTTGAGCCTCATCAAGCCGCTTGTTGACAAGCGCGATGTCGGCATCTGCCACGTCCAGTTGCCGCTTTAGTTCGGCCACACCATCAGTTCGGCTTGATTCTGGACACCTTGCCACCTACATTCAAAGGCGACATCTTAGACCTGGGATTATGATCCTCTGCGTGCCTTCATTTCTTGACAACACGTAGAGTCTCAGGGGCTACTATCTACACAGGGCGCATCTTACTTATGCGCAACTGACAAAAGTGTACATTATCTAACGTACCTCAAAACCCGTCAGTAAACTTTTGACGGCCTCATGCAATCCGCTTTCTACGGATGAAATCCTTTCAATCACTGTGCCCATCAATGCACAGTGCTCCTCTGAGATAGAAGCTCGCCCGAGCAGAATCTTTAGCTCCTCCGGCTGAGCACCAGACGGTGCCGGACTTGTCCTATGGCCTCTTTCGAAGGCCGGACACGGAGAACCTCGGGGGGCCGCACAGCCACCTTCCGCCCCTGCCGGATTTGGAGAAACCCTCCGCGACGACGCCTCAGGGTCGCCCGCCTCGCTAGGCAGTACGGCAGGGGGAGGCGTCCCGCTCTCCATCATCTCCGGAAGAAGATCCCCCAAAGACGAGCTCTGCTGAGAAGGGCTGAGGTCCAAGCTACAAGGTAAAATTTCGGTTAATCTTCTCAGATATAAATCAAGGATTTCTCTCATCCCTCAAAAGGAAAACCTCTCTCTACTTACGACTCGCTGGAGGGCTGATCCCCTTGAGGGCGTAGTCCGGCCGAGGAACTCCCCGGCGTCGGACCCTCTGACGAGGATTTTCTCCCCCATTTCGAGGCCATGGTTTCCGGGTCGTCAGAGGCGGCTCTCTTCTTCCCCTTAGGAGAGGAATTGTTGGTTCCTCCCTTCGGAACAGCCTCCTTCGAGGAGGCCATAGCTTCCTTGTCCTCCCCCTCCAAAGGCATTATCTCCAGCATCCTGACCAGCACGGGATCCAGCCTGGTTTTAGGAAGGGGAGCCGGACACCTGATCAGCTTTGCCTTCGCTATCCACTCCTGTTTAAAAGGATGGCTCTTTTAGGGGCAAGTTTATGACAATTATACGGATAGAAGGTTTGGGCACAAGGTTGCTTACTTGAGTATCCGGGCGATTGCAGCTTAGGCCTGCGTCCTCGGTTAAATCCGGACACATCTCTTGTGATATGAAGAACAGTCTATACATCTCCGCGGGCGTTGCGCCCATAAAATTCTAGAGAGCTCGCGGTCCCTCTGGATTAAACTCCCACAGGCGAAGGGGGCGACGTTTGCCGGGCAATATTCGACGAATCAGCATGACCTACGTCACCTTGACCAAACTGAGGTCTCCTTCCAAGAGATCCATAATTTGGCCCTGTAACAGGGACACGTCTTTGGATAACCCCCAATTTAATCCTTTGTTGACCCATGACGCTAGCCGTGATGGGGGACTCGAGCGAAAGGCAGGAGGCGCCGCCCACTTGGCGCTCCTGGGAGCGGTGATATAGAACCATTCTCATTGCCACAAGCCGAGCTCCTCCTGAAAGGAGCCCTCGGGCCATGGAGCATCTGCATTTTTTACTTATGACAGCACCACAGGGACTCAGCAATTTCGCACCCTCGCGATCAAGACTATTTAAGCTTATAGGTAAGGCAAGGTAAATATGTGGAGCTGCAGCAAGCGACTAGCAAATATGGTGGCTAACTTATTCGCAAAAGAGAGCGAGAAGAGGAGGCAAAGCGCGAGCGAGAAACTAGAGGACAACCTGCGCAAACATTACTCCAACACCGTGTCCACTTCCCGGACTCCGCCGAGAAGAGGCCATCACGGTAACACACTCAGTTGATTCATTTTAATTAAGTTAAGGTTCAAGTTATCTACAATCGGACATTAATAAATTCCCATCTGCCCATAACCACGGGCACGGCTTTTGAAAGTTCAAATCCCTGCAGGGGAGTCCCAACTTAGCCCATGACAAGCTCTCACGGTCAACGAAGGAATAGACCTCCTCCCAAGACGTTCCGATCAGACTTGGTATCTCGGTCCTTCAAGACACTTCGACAGGTTAAAACAAGACCAGCAACATACGGGAGCCAACGTAACCCAAGTTGCCAAGGGACGGCCCCGCACGGTGCTCTAGGTTGGACCAACACTCAGAGGAGCACTGGCCCGGGGGGTTTAAAATAAGATGACCCTTGAGTCCACGAAACCCAAGGGAAAAGGGCTAGGTGGCAAATGGTAAAACCAAGGTTGGGCATTGCTGGAGGAGTTTTATTCAAGGCGGACTATCAAGGGGTTCCCATTATAACCCAACCGCGTAAGGAACGCAAAATCTGGGAACATAACACCGATATGACGGAAACTAGGGCGGCAAGAGTGGAACAAAACACTAGGCGAGAGGCCGAGTATTCCACCCTTTACCAAGTATATAGATGCATTAAGATAACATGGCAATATAATGATATCCCAACAAGTAAATAAATGTTCCAACAAGGAACGGCCTTCAATCTTCACCTGCAACTAGCAACGCTATAAGAGGGGCTGAGCAAAGCGGTAACATAGCCAATCAACGATTTGCTAGGACACAGTGGGTTAGAGGTTTGACACGGCAATTTGGGAGGCTTGAAAGCAAGTGGTAGGCATCGTAGCATTGGCATAGCAAAAGAGCGAGCAAACTAGCATAGCAAAGATAGTAGTGATTTCGAGGGTATGATCATCTTGCCTACACAGTTGTCAGAGTTGACTGGATCCTCGAAAGCAAACTCAACGGGCTCCTCATTAGCAAACTCGTCTCTCGGCTCTACCCAAACAAGAAAAACAAGCAACAAGGACACAATCAACCACGTGCAAGGATCAAACAATATGGTGCAATGATGATATGCTATGCGGGATGCGATGCGGGATGCATATGCAAGATATGACAGGAAATGCAAGATCCTGGTCTCAACTTGGAAATCCAAGTGGGCCACTGGAAACATAAGATGAAGTCGCTTGAAAACGATATAAAGAACGCCGGAATCGGAGTTACGGTTTGGAAATGGCAAGCGATTCAAATATGCCACCGGTCCGCGATTTACAGCAAGTAGCCATCTAAATGCAATGAGATGAACATGCTACAGCACCCAAACATGACAAACAAATACATGGCAGGGATGCATTCAAGGTGCTTAACAAAAGTCTAGCACTGAGCAACGGCCAATTCATCCATTAACAGGTTCAAACAAGCATGGCAAAAATGCATATGGCAAACATATCTCAGACTTAGTGAAATTAACACTTGTCTGGAATTTCAGATCAGGTAGCACTCTTCGGAGCAACAAAACTATATGCTACAGGACCTGAACATGGCAAAGTAAAGCATGGAATGGAGCTACTCAAAGAGCTTAACAAAAGTCCCTTAGTGACCTTGAGCCAAAAGGGATCAGAAAATACAATTGCAAGCATGTGAACATAGCAAAAACATAATCAGTTTTCAGACTTGGTGAAAACTGGCACATGCTGAAACATAACTCAAGTAGGCATGTTCACGAGCTCGATGCATTCACTATGGTGCAAGTCATGATAAGCTAAGCATACATCCATCAAGAACACACAAAATGCAAGCTAGACATGGCAAGAACAATAGTATAGCATGCATGGATCAACTACAAAATCGTCGGCAAAATTGCAAACAAGTTGACAATCTGCCCAGATTCACAAAGTAGCAAAGGTAGAGCTCGATTGACTCAAGCTAGGGTGCTCCATAATTGCAAACAAAGACATGGATGGATAGAGCACTACAAGATTAACAAAACATCCTTACCGATCATCCTCAAAAGAGGCACGAATCACTAGGAAACAACATCAACATATGGCATCATGAGATAAACAGCTCAAGGACTTAGTGGAAATGCTAAGTCCCTGAAAACAGAATTAACAAGTGCACCACTTTGCAAGCTCGTGCTAGTCACCACACACATCACAAAAATACATGGGTTGCACCTCTGGAAAGATGACAAAACCCTTAACAAAACATATGTAGAGCATCAGGGCATATCATGCACACAATAATCATGGCAAAAATGACAAAAAGCTAAACGAAGCAGCAGATCTGACAATTAACTCAAGTAGCCCTCTTCTAACAGCATTTCGGGCGTCAAGATGAACTCAAATGAAAATGATGCAATGGAATGAAATGATGTACTCTCTGAGATGAACATTTTGATATGCTATATGCATGAATCGGAGCTACGGATGCAAAGTTACGAGGCTATGAACAAGGGCACTTGGATCTGGAATTTCGAGGACTTAGAAGAAAAACAACCTCCGGATCTAGGGTTTACTGTTCACGGCACGTGAACCGAGGTTGACCAGAGCACTGTTCACCGGAGAGGACCCGGAGCTCGCCGGAGAAGGGCGCGGGCGCCGGATCCGGGCGTGGTGACGCCAGATCTGGCCGGCGGCGGGGTGGCGATGGCGGAGGGCGGCGTCGGCGGGCGGCGCGGTCGAGGTGGCGGCGCGGTCGAGGCGGAGGCATGGTGGAGGCGAGGCGGCGCGGTCGGAGGTCGAGGCGGCAGCGGCGGGCGGTGCGCTCCGGCTGGGCGGTGCCTCGGGCGCGAGGAGGCGGGGCGAGGGAGCGGGCCCTCGGGGGCCGACGCTGGGCTCCCGGGCCGCGGCGGCGGCTGGCGGCAGAGGTGCCATGTGGCAGCCTGCCACTGATGCGGGCGGGCGGCGGACGGTGTCCGGCCAGCACGGACGTGTCTGGCGCGGCGCGGCGGATCTTTTTAGGGTTTGAGACGACGGGAATCCGGGATTTCGGAGGAGGGGCTATAAATAGGCATAGAGGAAGCTAGGAGTGTCCAAATAAGGTGCGATTTGCGGCCACGCGATCGTGATCGTACGCTTTAGATGATGGAGCAGGTTTTGGTGGCTTTTGGGACAAAATGGAGGGGTGTTGGGCAGCAACACACATGAGGCCTTTTCGGTCCCTCGGTTAATCGTTGGAGTATCAAACGAAGTCCAAATGATACGAAACTTGACAGGCGGTCTACCGGTAGTAAACCAAGGCCGCTTGGCAAGTCTCGGTCCAATCCGGAAATGTTTAATCCCCACACACGAAAGAAAGCTAGAAAAGACCACCGGAGGAGAACGAAGCGCCGGAATGCAAAATGGACAACGGGGAAAATGCTCGAATGCATGAGATGAACACGTATGCAAATGCAATGCACATGATGACATGATATGAGATGCATGACAATGATAACAACACATGGAGACAAAAACCCGAACCCAAGAAAATAAAATAACTTAAAGCCGAAAACGGCAAGAGTTGGAGTACAAATTGGGAAAGTTACATCTGGGGTGTTACAAAGGGCATCCATCGGCCTTGAAGGTCGGAACCGGACATTGTCGAAGGTCCGAAGTGCTTGGAATCTGGAGCCTAGGGTGTTGGAACTCGAGGCGACGGGCGAACTCGTTTGAGATTGGAAAAAGGAGTAAGGCCTTGGTTTCTTTATAAGAGGTTGAATACCAGGAGCCCTCCCCGTAACCGTTTGGGACTCACCTTTAATCGAGAAAACGTGCTAACGGGCACGATTGGGTTACCCATGTCCGTATTGATGAGAATCCCGTAAAAGGGGGGCACATGATCTCTGCTTTAACAAGACGTGCCAAGGAAACTGCCTCGCAAAATATGCTGAGGTGGAAAAGTGAAAACGATTCGAATAAAGGACTTGGCCGTAGTGTGATGACGCACCGCGGAATACGTCGGCAGATTTGATTTGTGTCAATATTATTCTCTCTATGGCAATATGTGGAAACTTATTTTGCAGAGACGGACACTACTCTTGGTGTTTACAATCTTCTACGAAGGACTTGGAGGAGGAACCCTCCTTGCAATGCCGAAGACAATTTGCGCGCCGGACTCGTCGTCATTGAAGCCTGGTTCATGGGCTACTAAGGGAGTCCTGGATTAGGGGGTGTTCGGGTAACCGGCATATACCTTCAGCCGGACTCCTGGACTATGAAGATACAAGATTGAAGACTTTGTCCCGTGTCCGGATGGGACTTTCCTTGGCTTGGAAGGCAAGCTTGGTGATGCGGATATTCAAGATCTCCTACCATTGTAACCGACTCTGTGTAACCCTAACCCTATCCGGTGTCTATATAAACCGGAGGGTTGTAGTCCGTAGGCAATCAACTCCATACACAACAATCATACCATAGGCTAGCTTCTAGGGTTTAGCCTCCTTGATCTCGTGGTAGATCTACTCTTGTACTACCCATATCATCAATATTAATCAAGCAGGAGTAGGGTATTACCTCCATCGAGAGGGCCCGAACCTGGGTAAAAAACATTGTGTCCCTTGTCTCCTGTTACCATCCGGCCTTGATGCACAGTTCGGGACCCCCTACCCGAGATCCGCCAGTTTTGACACCGACATCCATCTTCTCGGACGGAACTCCGCCGCCATGAGGCGGAACCTTGGCGGAACCAATCTAGGGCTCTGGCGAAGCTGTTCTGCCGGGGAAACTTCCCTCCGGGAGGGGGAAATCATCGCCATCGTAATCACCAACGCTCCTCTCATCGGGAGAGGGCAATCTCCATCAACATCTTCACCAGCACCATCTCCTCTCAAAACCCTAGTTCATCTCTTGTATCCAATTCTTGTCTCCAAGTCCGGGATTGGTATGTGTGGGTTGCTAGTAGTGTTAATTACTCCTTGTAGTTTATGCTAGTTGGTTTATTTGGTGGAAGATCATATGCCTAGATCCTATATGCATATTAATACCCCTCTGATTATGAACATGAATATGCTTTGTGAGTAGTTACGTTTGTTCCCAAGGACATGGGAGAAGTCTTGCTATTAGTAGTCATGTGAATTTGGTCTTCGTTCGATATTTTGATGAGATGTATGTTGTCTCTCCTCTAGTGGTGTCATGTGAACATCGACTACATGACACTTCACCTTTGTTTGGGCCTAGAGGAAGGCCTTGGGGAGTAATAAGTAGATGATGGGTTGCTAGAGTGACAGAAGCTTAAACCCTAGTTTATGCGTTGCTTCGTAAGGGGCTGATTTGGATCCATATGTTTCATGCTATGGTTAGGTTTACCTTAATACTTTTGTTGTAGTTGCGGATGCTTGCAATAGAGGTTAATCATAAGTGGGATGCTTGTCCAAGTAAGGACAGTACCCAAGCACCAGTCCACCCACATATCAGATTATCAAAATACCGAACGCGAATCATATGAGTGTGATGAAAACTAGCTTGACGATATTCCTATGTGTCCTCAGGAGCGCTTTTCTCTATATAAGAGTTTGTCCAGGCTTGTCCTTTGCTACAAAAAGTATTGGTCCACCTTGCTGCACCTTATTTACTTTTGTTACTTGTTGCTCGTTACAAATTATCCTATCACAAAACTATATGTTACCACTTATTTCAGTACTTGCAGAGAATACCTTGCTGGAAACCGCTTATCATTTCCTTATGCTCCTCGTTGGGTTCGACACTCTTACTTATCGAAAGGACTACGATAGATCCCCTATACTTGTGGGTCATCAAGACTCTTTTCTGGCACCGTTGCCGAGGAATGAAGCGTCTTTGGTAGGTGGAATTTGGTAAGGAAAAATTTATATAGTGTGCTGAAATTTACTGTCACTTGTTACTATGGAAAGTAATCCTCTGAGGGGCTTGTTCAGGGTATCTTCACCCCGACCAGTAGAGCAAAGAGTTGCTCCTCAACCAACTGAACCTACTGAACTTGAAAATGAAAATGAAAATGCCTGCTTTGAATTTCCTTCGGGTATGTTAGAAAAACTACTAGCTAATCCTTTTGCAGGAGATGGAACAATGCATCCTGATGAGCACCTAATATATGTTGATGAAGTTTGTGGATTATTTAATCTTGCAGGTGTACCTGGAGATGTTGTTAAGAAGAAGGTCTTCCCTTTATCTTTGAGGGAAGATGCATTGACATGGTATAGGCTATGTGATGATACGGGGTCATAGAAGTACAAACGATTGAAATTGGAATTTCATCAGAAGTTTTATCCTATGCATCTTGTTCATCGTGATCGCAATTATATATATAATTTTTAGCCTCGCGAAGGAGAAAGCATCGCTCAAGCTTGGGGGAGGCTTAAATCAATGATATATTCATGCCCCAATCATGAGCTCTCAAGAGAGATTATTATTCAAAATTTATATGCTCGACTTTCTAATAACAATCGCACCATGCTCGATACTTCTTGTGCTGGCTCTTTTATGATGAAGACTATTGAATTCAAATGGGATTTATTGGAAAGAATTAAACGCAACTATGAAGATTGGGACCTCGACGAAGGTAAGGAGTCAGGTATGACACCTAAGTTTGATTGTGTTAAATATTTTATGGATACCGATGTTTTTCGTAAATTTAGCACTAAATATGGACTTGACTCCGAGATAGTAGCTTCTTGCTGTGAATCTTTTGCTACTTATGTTGATATCCCCAAGGAGAAGTGGTTTAAATATCATCCTCCCATAGAAGTAAAACTAGCTGCACCTATTAAAGTTGAAGAAAAGACTATCACTTATAATGATCCTATTGTTCATACTCCGTATGTTGAGAAACCACCTTTCCCTGTTAGGATAAAGGATCATGCTCAAGCTTCAACTATGGTTCGTAAAAGCAATATTAAAACTTATACACCTCCTGAGCAAGTTAAAGTTGAACCTAATATTGCTATTGTTAAAGATCTCTTGGCTAGTAATATT